>NC_045553.1:41269365-41456865 GCF_009769535.1 Thamnophis elegans
ACATATTCCATCAATCAAAACACAGCAGATTTCTTCATAAACCTTATAGAAATGGGATAGAAATCACTTTGGATTTTAAAAATTGGACCGTGAAAAGATATTAAATTTTCAGAGGGGTCCATTCTAGGCAGATGAGCTTAATGGAGCTGCCCTTAATTCCTGGCCTCAATGATCACGAGTGAGATACTGTACTTGAATCTCTGTGGGGGGTTTTCTTCCCTCCCTCCCTCCCTCCCTCCCTCCTTCCCTCCCTCCCTCCCTCCCTCCCTCCCTCCTTTCTTTCTTTCTTTCTTTCTTTCTTTTTTTCTTTCTTTCTTTCTTAGCAGGTTTAGTGACAGAAGCAGCAGCAACATTATCCTCCCCATGCTGGGAAAGGCTGTATATATTTAATTTGGCCGGCGCCGATAAGTAAAGGGTTTCATTTTTGTTAATAAGAACTTCCCCCAAACTCATACATTTGTTTATAAGTAGGTCAAAAATAACTTGAAACAGCTTCCGATTGAAAATGTTTTACTGAGGGAGAAAGTGAAAGTGACAGGTGCTTCCATGCCTGGCCTCTGTGCTGTCCCTGAGCACCTACAGCACGAAGATGCTGATTTTATTATAGAACTCAGCCATCCAGGCATCCGCAGCCTTCCGCATCTTTTCACCATGAGTTGCTTCATTGTCAGCCTAACACTTCGCAGCACAGGTCAGCTGTTGGTGGCGAGGCCGGGGGGGGGGGGGAATTCACTCTTCACCTTGCGGATAATCAGAAGGAGAGGTGGTTATGAAACTCTAATTTCATTTCATCCATGTCCAGAGCAGTTATTTTTAAACCAGCCTGTTGCTCCGCGTCCTCTCTACCTGAAAGTCTTTAGAAAAGCAAAATTACCCAATTATTTATGTACCGCCCTTGTAAACATACCTTTTTCCCCCCCACCCAGATTCCCTTGGAATTGGCCAAGCAGACCAAATTGCAAAGGTTATTGCTATTCAGCGGCTAATTCTTGCCCACCAGACTAATAATTTAACCATGTTAATAATATCAGCCGGTGCCTATGTCAAATCCATTGTTGCACAATGTGACCAAATCCATTACCACACATGCAGAAATCAATTACTTCCCATTAGGGAGCGCTTAACAATTTACCGCAGCTTTTTCCCTTCTACGTAGAAAAAAATCTGGGGGGAGGAGGAGAGAAAGGGGAATGAATCATTATCTGCCATGCTGGAAATAGATTTCTGCTCTACCTTTCTCCATCTCCTTTTTAATTCCTGTAACAAAAAAATATATGCAGGTATGTAGCCTCTTATAGGCAGGTGAGTCATGGCTCGATATAAGTAAACAGGCCATTTCAGGTGGCAAAATGGTACCATTTACAAGATAGCAGCCTTTTTGTTAGTTCTGAATGGGGGGGGGGGAGAGAAAGACGCATGGCTGTTGAATCAAATTGCCCTTTGGGTTGGTCTTTCTGTTTCTCTCTTCGGCTATCAAAAACACAATAGCAGGCCATTGTAGAGACGTGTGTATTTTGCAGTTAATGGAAGTTCAGCACGGAGTGTGGATAAAGACTGGCAATCACAGGGCAAACAATAGGTTAAACAATTTTCACCTCGGTTTGCTTGAACAGATGGATATCTGGGCAGTCGCTACCAGCGACCTCCTTCAAGACTGGATGGAGTCTATGTGGAGGAGGGGGGAAACAGACGGAACCTCGAGATTTATTGCTAGACCCCCGAGTCCTTTACAGCAGCTCTGCAAAGGTTCTTTTAAAATAGGTTGCTGTTTTTTTTTAATGTTACGCTGGCTTGCAGAGACCAGATCCAGCAATGCTACTGTTCTGACCTAGGCTTTCCCAAAAGCAAGAGGCAGAGTCCTGGTCCCGACAAAACCCCTTTTATTAAATGAACGTGAATTCCTCTCCTTCACATTCCACAAGGCCTGGCAAACAGTCTTTCAAAGGAATATTTATGACTACAGACCTTATCTACCTTGGAAAGCTGCCATGTCAATATCTTCCACAAGAGGTGGAAGATGCGCAAAGAAAGAGTCTCTGAGATTCATGGACAGATCTTTACACTCCTGAAATGAATCTAACAACCAAACAAACAAATTGTTTTCTGCAAAAGCCCCCTCTCCTTTCGCTCCTCTTTTGTTTCCTATGGGAGGGGTCAATCACCTTCCACCTGTGTCTTTACTCTCAAGTCGACTCTGATTTCTGAGTTGTTCTTTTCTTCTAGCAACTCTGCGCATGTGCACACTGGGGACAGGCTCCAGCTGTTCCTCTGCCTCACTGCTGTCTAGCTCCGTAGGCACCTGATCACTGCCAGATGGCCTCGGCTTCTTCTCTGCCTCTGACACAGAGCCCTCGTCTGAACCTTCCCCAGCCTCAGGAGTAGCCCATGCTCAGTGGTGGGTTTCAAAAATTGTTTGAATCTATGTGGGTGTGGCCTCCTTTGTGGGAGTGGCTTGCCACCCATGTGACCGGATGGGAGTGGCTTGCCGCCCATGTGACTGGATATGAAGATGCCGACGACACTTGTCAGAACCACCTTAAATTACCTCTCACACAACACTGGCATGCATAAGAATAGGATGTAAACTTGTTTTTTAAAAGGCATCTTTGGTTTGCGTTAAAACAACTTCAACACACACAATGTTCTGATTGCACCACAAACGCAGTAGTCATCCTTACCTTTCAGAGAGGCACTGAGTTTTATAAATATGAGCATGATAGGGTAGAATAATCATATCCAAGGACCAGTGGTGGGTTTCAAAAAAATTTGGAACCTCTTCTGTAGGTGTGGCCTGTTTTCCGGGTCCACTGGTGGAACCTCTTCTAACCGGTTCAGTAGATTTGATGAACCGGCTCTACCGAATAGGTGCGAACTGGTAGGAACCCACCTCTGCCCATGCTCCTCCCCAACCTCCACAGCGTCTGACTTTGCTGCCAGCTCTGCTGGCCGCTGGCAGGCCACAACAGCTACGGAATACATATCTTAAGTATCTAGACCAAAGCATTTACATTTCCTGATAGCAAGTTTAGTACCGCCGTCTAAATGAGTGAAATTATCTTCCCATCCAAATCAATGGCAGTTAAAACCATAATTAATAGAACCCACTTTCAATTCACTTAATGTGAATCCAATGCAGCTGAATAAACTATAAGCATTCATAAAGCAGGCCTCAGAACAAGGTGGAACAACAACTGATGACCTCCCTTTACTGGCCCACGATTGAAGGCATCCTCACTTATTGCATTACAGCATGGCATGCTGGCTTGACAACCGCCGATAAAAAGGCATTACAGAGGGTGGTGAGTATGGTACAAAACATCGTGGGCTGTCCCCTGACATCACTAGACGAGATCGCTAGGACTCGCTGCCTTAGAAGAGTGAGGAAAATCCTCAGGGACAACTCACACTCTGGTCATCACTTCTTTCCTCTCCTACCATCAGGCAGGAGATATAGAAGCATAGCCAGTTGTACAAACAGGCTGAAGAACAGCTTTTTTCTGCCAGCTGTCAGACTCCTGAATGCTACATAAGTATGTAGTATGATAGATTTCAGGGCCGGCACAACATGCACATGTTCATATTAGTGCAATCTACATATATATAAATGGCTCTGTGTGTGTGTGTGTGTGTGTATGTTCCAGCATAACTCTGGAACGCCTCAAGCCATTTCAACCAAACTTGGTACACACTTGAGTTACTCTCTGGAAACAAATACTGTGAGGGTAAGACACCCCTAATATCCCCCGGGGTGTGTGTTCTGTTAAGATACAGCCTGTTGTGCCTTAAAATGGCTTCTACTGTACTGCCGTAAAATGGCTTTTATTGTACAGCACAGTGGAGTTGCCATGGTAACGGCTTCATAGTACTCCACAAGGGGGCTCCCTCTGATAAGGGGAAAAGTCCAACATTAGAAATTACATTTGGTCTGGACATTTCCCCCCTATAAATAAATATCTGGGCAACACTGGGTTGTCAACCAGTATATTATAATGTAATGTTACACATATATATGTGTAGAGGATTGTGTGTTTGTTAGTATGATTTACTGGGTTAGAGATTTTCTTTCTTTCTTTCACAGTGAGTTATTGAGATGTATTTGTGTTGGGAGAATGCATTAAGGATGTCCTTCTCATTGGACACACGTTGTGCATTGAAAATAACGGTTTGAAATTGAAGTAAGGAGCAAGGATCACTCAACCCTAGATTTTAGTCTTTACTTTGCTGGAAAGATAGCAATAGCACTTAGACTTATATACTGTTTCACAGTGCTTTACGGCCCTCTCTAAGCAGTTTTACAAAATCAGCCTATTGCCCCCAACAATTTGGGTCCTCATTGTACCAACCTCAGAAGGATAGAAGATTGAGTCAACCTTGAGCCTGGTGAAATTCGAACTGCCAAATTGTAGGCAGCAGAAGTAGCCTGCAGTACTGCACTCTCACCACTATGCTACCGCGGCTCTTCCCATAATAGAGGAAGAGGCTGAGTGGGACTTCTTCCCTTGGAAGGAAATTTCTGTTCCCTGGAACTGCTAGTTAGAAGCTCTTAGGTTCTTTGATGATCTCCGTAAAATGAAATCTGAAACTTCTCTGAGACTTTGAACTGCAAAAGAGCTAAGCCGGTTACAGATTTGAAGATAAGGATCAGAACTGTAAAGGTGGGAAATGGACTGATATCCATGGTGAGAGCCATGGCGGTGTGGTGGTTAAAATGTAGTATTGCAGGATGACTCTGCTCACTGCCAGCAGTTCGATCCTGGCTGAGTCAACTAAAATTGACTTAGCCTTCCATCCTTCCGAGGTCAGTAAAATGAGGACCCAGATAGTTGTGGACAATAGGCTGACACGATGGAGGGGCAGCAATTGGAACTTCAAATTCAGACCGTAAGTATATTTTGGGAGGGGTCCAAATAGTGACCAAGTGACCAATTATAAGTTGAGAACTAGCTCCTCCTTCCTCCTCCTCCTCCTCCTCCTCCTCCTCCTCTTCCTCCTCTTCTTCTTCACATAGGATCCTCTTTTTGGATCACTGATGTTGATCATTGAAGTTGAGTACTATGATAACAAGTTATTAGGATTGCTTCCTCATTAGGCAATTTTCCAGCACCCCAAAAATTATGGAGGTCTCATAGACTGTATATAAGACTTTTGGAGCAGCTTCAGTTATACACCTTTTCTCCTAAGACAGATTCAGACCAACTCCAGATTATGCCTTAACACATTATGTTTATCCACCGTTTTATCTCCAAACTTCCTTTTACATTAGTGTCAGGGAGAGTGAAATGATTTTTCTCATCTCTTTAAGTACAAAATAGTTTCTAGGCTCTGCTCTCATTTTTTCCCCTTGACCAAGAATTATGTCCTGCTCAGGGATAGTATATACTTACCTTCCGTTGTTGTTGTTGTTGTTGTTGTTGTTGTTGTTGTTGTTAGTTGTGAAGTCATGTCCGACCCATTGCAACCCCATGGACAACGTTCCTCCAGGCCTTCCTGTCCTCTACCATCCTCTGGATTCCATTTAAGCTCACACCTACTGCTTCTGTGACTCCATTCATCCATTTCATTCTCTGTCGTCCCCTTCTTCTTTTGCCCTCCATCTTTCCCAACACGAGGCTCTTCTCCAGCGAGTCCTTCCTTCTCATTAGGTGGCCAAAGTACTTGAGTTTCATCTTCAGGATCTGGCCTTCTAAAGAGCAATCAGGGTTGATCTCCTCTAGGACTGACTGACCAGTTGGATTGTCTTGCAGTCCAAGGGACTCGCAGGAGTCTTCTCCAGCACCATAGTTCAAAGGCCATTAGTGTTAGGGAGGTTGAAATGATTTTTCTTGCCTCTTTAAGTACAAAATCATTTCTGGGCTCCACTCTTTTCTTTGCCCCCTTGACCAAGAGTTGTGTCCTGAT
This sequence comes from Thamnophis elegans, assembly GCF_009769535.1. NCBI lineage: Eukaryota > Metazoa > Chordata > Lepidosauria > Squamata > Natricidae > Thamnophis > Thamnophis elegans. The sequence continues at coordinate 41,275,264 of NC_045553.1, forward strand.
GCAAGGTTATCTTAGCTCCCTGCTATGGCATTGTTTATAGACTTGTTAATAACCCAATGATACCACCAACATCTCTACAAACAGAAATTTCACACCCAATGTTCAATAGATACGACATTTTCTTGCTCCCTCTCTGCAAATACCCACTATATATATATACGAAGCTGGATGCTTCCTTTTGGGGGGATGGGGATGGGTTGGGGAGGGAACTCTTGCTTCATAACGACTCATGCATAACCTTTTTCTTGGCTTTATTGCTTTCTGGGAAAGAAACAATTTACCACATTCTTACACAGACTATTTTCTCTGTGTGATCCACTTGTGTGGAGGTTTGGGAAATAATTTGCCAATATTTCAGTCTCAAAAATAGCTTTGGAAGACAAAGGTTCCTGTTGCTATCAAAGTGCAGGCAAGAAGAGGGGAGGAAGAGAAAGGTGGAAACGAACTATTGGAAAACAAAACAATATGTAATAAATTGGGTAACTTTTCACTTGCACCAGCTTGAAATGTTAAGTTGAATGAAGTCCGACAGGCAGTTGCTATGTAGTTTTGTGGTTATCAATGCTAAAAGTTTGCCCAGCGAATGGGGCAATTTTCATTTATTTATTTATTTGTGGTGCACAGCACATGAGCTAATTTTGCAGAACCTTTTGGATCCTAATGAACCTGATTGTTGACCAAGGTATTCCCTATTTAGAACATATGACTGTTACATCAAATTCACTGTTTCCCAGGAGCCTATAATCCCAATTCAAAGCGGTGGTTTGAACCTTGAAGCACCTAAGTAACTTCTCAAGGGCGTAACTAACTTGCGAGAGGACCTTGGTGCTCTCTGAGCTTTGATTGTTTTCTTGCAGATGTTTCATTACCCAACTAGGTAACAACATCAGTGCCAGAAGGAAATGGGCCAGAGAGCAAACCCCACTCCTTTCTAGCATGAGGCTACCTAGTTGGGTAATGAAACATCTCTAAGAAACCAATCAAGCTCAGATAGCATCAAAGACTTCAAAGTCAAATTCTCAGCTACAAATATTCTCCTCTATTGCTAAATAACTTCCATTAATTATGAAATTTGAGGGGAGAAGAAACATTAGAAGAGAATATTTGTAGTTCAGGATTGAACTTTGGTGCCAGTGGTGGGATTCAAATAATTCAACAACTGGTTCTCTGCCGTAATGATTTCTTCCAACAACCAGTTCACCAAACTGCTTAGAAAGTTAACCACCGGTTCTCCTGAAGTGGTGCGAACTGGCTGAATCCCACCACTGCTTGGTGTTCTCTAAGCCTGATTTTGTTCTTGCAGATGTTTTGTTACTCATACTAGATAACACCATCAGTGATAGTACATGATCACCTAGCACTGATGATGTTACCTGATTGGAGAATGAAACATCTGCAAGAAAACAACCAAGCTCAGTGAGCACCAAAGTCTTCACAGAGGAGAAATATCTGGGAGGTCATATAAATTTATCCCTTTATCAGAGGTGTAGGACTCTTCTTTAGCAATTATAGAAGCAATATCACTGGAAAAGGCCTTCCAGATGTCTTCTGCTACATCTGGAAGCCAAGGAAGCTGAAGACCAAAGGCAAGAGAGTGTCTATGGGGGGGGAACATTGCCACCTATTGTGGCCCAGCAGGAGCCGTTGGAGCTGCCACCAGACTCCGACAGCGAGGGGACTTATGAGTCGGCTCTAGAGGATATGGAGGACCCTGGACAGGGTTCCAACTCCAAGCAGGGTGCAGAGAGACTGGTTGGCCACCAGCTGGTGCCTGAGCCTTGGACCAGTGGGGAGGAAACAAGGGAGAGTGATCCAGAAGCCAGCAGTGAGTTGTTCCTGGATGCACGCCATCAAAGAGCTACTAGGCGTCAGGAACAATTACGCAATTACAGGAGGTGATTGCACTCAGCTGGTGGTCATTAGACTCCTCTCCAGACTATAAAAACTACCTGTGCACAGGGCCCTCTTTGTAGAAGTCAACGCAGGAGGACAGTACTGTGAGCTTGGCAGGCTGGATTGCTGCCAAGCCTTATCTGTGTTTATTGCTGCCTGAGTTTGTCTGAGTTGCTGCCAAGGTCCTTATCTGTTTGTTATGCTTGGCTTTCAGCCAACGAGGTTTTGGTGTCTTGCTATTAAAGTACATTCCAGTTAAGCTTGTCTTGGCATTCGTTACTGGATGGAGGAGCGGGTCAGAACAGCCACCTATCCATCTTGGTCAATCATGTCATTAATGGAGAGTACAAATACCAGCTTCCCCCTATGGCACTGTTTCTGACATGATCTTCTACTTTGATTGAATTTCAGAAGCAATCTTTCATCAAATGAAGGAATATATATACATACATGTATGTATGTATGTATGTGTGTGTGTGTGTGTGTGTGTGTGTGTGTGTGTATATATATATATATATATATATATATATATATATATATATATATATATATATATATATATATATATATATATATATATATATATTAAGGTGACCAGATTTTCAGATTGGAAAAGAGGGACACCCTTGACCGGGGGGGGGGGGGGGGGCTTGATTAAAAAAAAAAAATTTGTCAAAAGGTCACCCCAGGACACTGAAACCAGCATAAATACGAATCTGTTGCCAAACAAAATTTTGATCACGTGACCATGAGGATGCTGCAACGGTCGCTAAGTGTGAAAAGTGGTCTCAATGGTCGCTAAGTGTGAAAAATGGTCTCAACGGTCGCTAAGTGTGAAAAACGGTCATCAGTCACTTTTTTCAATGCCATTGTAACTTTGGTCACTAAATGTTTTCCCCCTCCTCGAGACTCCTCACTTCTTCCTTCATTCCTCTTGCTTATCTACCTTCACCTTATCTGTCTTCTGCTCTTTCCCTCTCTTCCTTCCTTCCTCCCTCCTTCCATCCTCTTCTTTCCTCACTCACTCCCTTCCTCCTTTTTTCTCTTCCTCCCTCCTTCCATTCTTTATACGATATAAAATTCAATGAGGGTGAAACACACCAAATCTGGCAAAGCTGCCTTGCACCAACCTGGCCTGCCCATAGAATAGCAGCCACTTTGAGACACATAAACCTGGTCTGAACATATTGCATCACAAAGATTTGCAAAGATCACATTTGCAAAAAGGAACATTTCTTGTAGTAAATACATTTTATAAACAATTTAAAAGTAAAAATCCCCCCAAAATAATAAAAAAGGGTATTCTATAAATAAAAGAAATCCTTAAAAACCATTGTTAAGTATTACACCAGCAATAATTTATACTGTCACCATTTCAAACTATCATCAGAAATACGAATCCGTTGCCAAACATCAACATTTTGATCGCGTAACTATGAGGATGCCACAACCGTCGCTAAGTGTGAAAATGGTCGCTAAGTGTGAAAAATGGTCATCAGTCACTTTTTTCAATGCCATTGTATCTTCCTGATTATTAAAAGTGCAAATTCACTCAGTGTCAATCATGACTCCAAAGTATTGTGCATAGAAATTTTAAAAATGGCTTGTTTCAATTTATTTTGGATAGAATCTTTTTTTAAATAGTCTAAGACAATTTAAAAAAAGAATCAACACAGAATACCACTATTTTAAAAAATCATATGCACAATAAATAAAATATTATTTTAAAATACATTGAGCCTATACTCCTTATAGTAAATGACTCATCTGGAAACAAGCCAATAGCATTTTTTGTGCTTTCAAATTTACAGATGTTCCAAAATCAGCTTAAAGTCCAAATATTTAAAGACCACCCCCCTCAAAGCTATCTTACCAGAGCTTTAAATATATTCTGGGGAGGCCCTGTAATCCCATTCATGACAAAGGTAGGGCTTTCTTAGGAGGAAGGTTTCAGCTGGTGCCCATCCTTTGGAAACCTCCTCCAGAGCAGGGAGCCCTAACCTGCTGTCCATTCAGGAAGGCTGTACAAATTATTCTGTCTTCTAGAGCCATTGGGATTTAATATGGTTTTATCACTGGATTTTCTTTTTATTGTTTTTGTGGAATTGTTACAATGATTTTATAATAATATAATTTTATTTGGCATTTTTGTTGCTGTAAACTGCTGAAAGCCCCTGATAGAATACAAATTATTTAATAATAAATTTAAAAAGCTGGATGCAAGATATGAAAACATTGCAAATTATTGTTCAAGATAATTTGAGAAAAGGGAATCATTCACCAAGAGTGCTAATAACTACTGCTAAGTTATATAGCAAATCAGATACTAAGGCCTAATGCCACAGAGGGGAGAGAAATTCATAAGTTTTCAAGATTTCCTGCACTGCTTCAAACATATACACTTAATTAATACCAATGAATCCACAGCTATTATTTGATACAAGAAGATGGGTATGGAGAACGGAAAGAAATTTAAATTAATAAAAAAGATGCCACTGAAATCATCTGTTTTAAATTATAATCCCTCTTCCTGACAGTGGATCAATAAAAAAAGATTATGCCCAATTCAAACTGGAAAAATACATTTAGCTCAAAAGGAAATACCTGTTGCTCTGGTCTTTAATGCAATTCTTGCTTAAGGCAGAGCCCTCCCCCGAAAAAATGCTTCTGCCGGCTGCGAGAGCCACGTGGAAGTTGTCTGCACAGCTGAAAAAAGGACTGTTTGCTGGGCTGGGAGGAGGAGACAGCCCCCTGCCTTCTCCCCCTTTGGCTTTGCGGAGTTCCCAGCCAGCACGGGCGGCAAGTCTGGATGGAACCACGTGGAAGTTCTCTGCGCGACCGGCAGCCGCTTTTTACTCCCGAGTAAAATTTTTACTCGGGAGTAAATTTTACTCCCGAGTAAAATTTTTACTCGGGAGTAAGTAAAATTTACTCCCGAGTAAAATTTTTTACAAAACATGATTAATTTTACTCACCACCAGTAAGCGCAGCTGCAACCCCAACAAGAAAGACAAAATAAAATGGAGAGTCCTCTGCGTCCTCAGCTAAGGAGTCCAGCCAATCAGTGAGCTGGTTGGCCAGCTCACTGATTGGCTGGAGTCCAGCCAATCAAATCAGTGAGCGGCAGGCTGGGCTGGCTTAAATTTGTAGGTAGCATAGAACAGAACGATGAGCCAGCCCAGCAGCTGATGGGCGGGAGCTGCGAGCGCCAAAAAAAGCGTGCCTTTTAAAAAAGCGGGCGGGACGCGGGAAAATGCATCAAAAAGCGGGGGTGTCCCGCCAAAAGCGTTATGTCTGGTCACCTTAATATATATATATATATATATATATATATATATATATATATATATATATATATATATATATATATATATATATATATATATATATATATATATGTTTTATTTGTGCTGATAAATAAATAAAGGGAGACTAGTATAGATCTATTTCAAGCTATTTAGCTCTCATCAGCTAGCCATACCCTTACTGGGATTCGAACCTGTGCTGTATTGCATCTTAGGCAAACGTCTTAGCCATTAAGCCACAGGTCTCCTCCTTATCAGCTGAAGCCAGGGAAGAAGGTATATATTTAGTGTCACAACCCCTGGTAAGCCCCAATTATGGGAGGAAGCTAACTGCTTCCATTCCTTTATTTATTTATCAGCACAAATAAAACACAAATATAACAAAGGCAACAGTAAAAATATTGGGTTTCTGTCGTGATGGACTCTTGTGATGAGCCGATTGACAGATGGTGGAAGCAGTTAGCTTCCTCCCATAATTGGGGCTTACCAGGGGTTGTGACACTAAACATATATAGATAGATAGATGATAGATGATAGATAGATAGATAGATAGATAGATAGATAGATAGATAGATAGATAGATAGATAGAGAGAGCGAGAGCAAGAAAGAGAGAGAGAGAGAGAGAGAGAGAGAGAGAGAGAGAGAGAGAAATGGAAGATATATTTTGCTCCAGAACTGCAAGTCTTCTTCAGCCAGAATCGATGATAGGAAATTTGGGCAGGAAAAAAAATAGACACTAGTTGCTGGAGCTGTTTTTATCTGAGGAAGATATGGATTGGTACCTATGACAGATGCCAAAACCGGTAAGGTCATCCAGAAGGTGAAACTGCACCATTAGCTAGGAGTGGAGAGAAGAAGGGAGAAGAATCTCAATCAGGGTGAGAAAATATCTCCAGAGAGGTCTAAGCATCTTCGAGCGGGATGACTGGAGGAGGGCAGGAACAGCCTGGAGAAACAGCTTGGGACCTTTCAGAGAAGCGAGTCCAATAATCAGCCTTGAAAGAGGCTGGAGGCAGCAGAGGGGGGAGGGATGACATCCTCACTTATTTTCTTGGCTCGGCTTGCATTTGATCCAGTGGCTGATTAAGTCTTGCTGGCCCAAATGCGCAGCTGCTCACAAGATACACGGAGTGAGTGCCTAATGACTCTCTGAGCTGGCACGCTCGCTAAATGAGTGTGGCGTGTGGTGGCAACTGTAAAGGACACCGGGACTGATTGAGTGTGAAAACCGGCGGAAAGAAACAGCAGAAATGTGGGGAAATGGAGAAAAGCAGGCCAAGGGGGGGAAAAAAAGATACTGAAGCTCACTAAGGATAGGTCCTCCACCCGCATGGAGACTATGAAGCTTGTTGGCTCAAAAGATTCATTAGAAGCTTACTCTCAGGGAAAAACACCCATGAATTAATAATATAATTGCTTTTGTCTCAACGTTCTTGAGGAATTTTAAAGAAAGGCTGTGCAGTCTAAGAGAAAGCATCACACAAAACACAAAAGTGACAAGCAGGGTAGAGGAAAAAAATCACAAGACCAATTGTCTTCCCTTCCATCAGTGTATGGAGATACTCCAGGTCATGGTTGTCCCAAAGGTGCTTTTTTTATATAATATTTTTATTGAACATATTTCGTCATTTACACCACCTTTTCAATCTTTATAGCGCTCCAGTATCGTTATCAGTGGTGGGTTCCTACCAGTACGGACTGGTTCAGCGGGACTGGTAGTAGCATGGTGGTCTGGGTCGCTGGAACCCGGGCCTGCCATGCCCCTGAACCGGTTCTCCCGGTGGCGCCGTAGGCACTGCCATCTTTTTTTTTGCTTCTGTGCATGCAGAGAGTAATTTTAGTTGTACTGCGAATGCATAAGCCCCTGAGTGAACCGGCAGTAGTCTCTGCCGGAACTCACCACTGATCGGTATCAGTCATAATTACATAGTGGTTATTTCATTATTATTCTTTTCCAATTATATACATCGCTGTTCTATATATTATAATTATAACTATATACTATATACCAGGGGTGGGTTTCTCACCCCGTTCCAACTGGTTCGGTTGGAACGGGGCCGGTGGCGTCCTCATGCATGGGCGCAGTGCACGCATGCGTACTAGCATCTGTGCGATGCTCCAGCTGCTCCTGGAGGATCGCACAGGCGCTGTATGCGTCCTGCGCTTGCATGGAAGCGCAGAACTCGTCAAAAACGGGTAAGGAGTGCGGGCAGGCGGGCGGGCCCTTCGACGTTCCTGGAAATTACTTACTTCCGGGTTCGCCGACCAACCGGTTCGCGGGGACCGCCGCGAACCGGTTGAAACCCACCCCTGCTATATACTATATACTATATAGAGCCTGTGGCCTAATGGCTAAGATCTCTGCCTAGTATGCCTAGTATGCAATATAGCCCAGGTTCAAATCCCAGTAAGGGTATGGCTAGCTGATGAGAGCTAAATAGCTTGAAATAGATCTATACTAGTCTCCCTTTATTTATTTATCAGCACAAATAAAAAAACACAAATATAACAAAGGCAACAGTAAAAATATTGGGTTTCTGTCGTGATGGACTCTTGTGACGAGCCGAATGACAGATGATGGAAGCAGTTAGCTTCCTCCCATAATTGGGGCTTACCAGGGGTTGTAAAAATCTAATATATACTATATACTATATACTATATACTATATACTATATACTATATACTATATACTATATACTATATACTATATACTATATACTATATACTATATACTATATACTATATACTATATACTATATACTATATACTATATACTATATACTATATACTATATACTATATACTATATACTATATACTATATACTATATACTATATACTATATACTATATACTATATACTATATACTATATACTATATACTATATACTATATACCAGTGTTTTTCAACCTTTTTTGTGCAAAGGCACACTTTTTTCATGAAAAAAATCACGAGGCACACCACCATTAGAAAATGTTAAAAAAATTTAACTCTGTGCCTATATTGACTATATATAAAGTGTTTTTCCCACGGCACACCTTACACTATGTCACGGCACACTAGTGTGCCGCGGCACAGTGGTTGAAAAACACTGCTATATACTATATACTATATACTATATACTATATACTATATACTATATACTATATACTATATACTATATACTATATACTATATACTATATACTATATACTATATACTATATACTATATACTATATACTATATACTATATACTATATACTATATACTATATACTATATACTATATACTATATACTATATACTATATACTATATACTATATACTATATACTATATACTATATACTATATACTATATACTATATACTATATACTATGCTGGCTGGGGCATTCTGGGAGTTGAAGTCCGGACATTTTCAAGTTGCCAAGGTTGAGAAACACTGCAGTAGAATCTCAAAATAGTAAAATTAGATAGGCCTACTTCCATGGTCCATTTAAAAATATAACATGTCAATGTTGCTGCAAGTTTTTTTAAAAAAACACTTGCTAGAAATTAAATTTGCAGAACTGTCAGAACCTTCCTAGGGAATGTCTTTATATATTTATTCGCTTTTTAAAATTAATCCAGTATATATTCCACCCAGCCACAAAGTGTCTCAACGGGTTGCAAAAATAAGCAAGCACAGTAATAGCAACCACAATCGTAAACAATAAGAACATAAATACACTTTTTGTATTAATTCACTCTCTCCTGATGATTGGGCCAAAATCACCTAGCTGGCATTCACGACTAAGCAAGGATTAGAACTCACAGTTTCCCCATTCCTTTTTTTTTTTTTAATGTTATTATTTACATATAAGTATCTTGAACACACAGTGTGATTGTTCTGGCATTTCACTTGCCATAAAAGTGAAAACAAATAACATATATGCTACTTAAACAGTGCTAAAAGGTAAAGATTCCCCTCACACATATGTGCTAGTCGTTCCCGACTCTAGGGGGCAGTGCTCATCTCCGTTTCTAAGCCGAAGAGCCAGCGCTGTCCAAAGACATCTCTGTGGTCATGTGGCCAGCATGACTAAACACCGAAGGCACATGGAATATTGTTACCTTCTCACCAAAGGTGGTCCCTATTTTTCTACTTGCATTTTTTACATGCTTTCAAACTGCTAGGTTGGCAGAAGCTGGGACAACTAACAGGATCTCACTCCATTACGTGGCGCTAGGGATTCGAACCGCTGAACTGCCGACCTTTTGATCAACAAGCTCTGCATCTTAGTCACTGAGTCACCGTGTCCCTTATAAAACAGTGCTAGTGTTGTACAATTATTTTTGACCATCCTATTCATTCTAATACCATGATGCATATATAGATAGAAAGCATATTTCCCCATTTCAAATTCCTCATCTTAACCATTACACCAAACTGGCTCTCTTATTTTATTTTATTTTATTTTATTTTACTTTATTTTATTTCAGTTTATTTTATTCTTTTATTTTATTCTTTTATTTCATTTCATTTCATTTCATTTCATTTTATTTTATTTTACTTTACTTTATTTTATTTTATTTTACTTTATTTTATTTTACTTTATTTTATTTCAGTTTATTTTATTCTTTTATTTTATTTTATTTTACTTTATTTTACTTTATTTTATTTTATTTTACTTTACTTTATTTTATTTTACTTTATTTTATTTTACTTTATTTTATTTTATTTTACTTTATTTTACTTTATTTTATTTTATTTTACTTTACTTTATTTTACTTTATTTTATTTTACTTTACTTTATTTTATTTTACTTTATTTTATTTTACTTTATTTTACTTTATTTTATTTCAGTTCATTTTATTCTTTTATTTTATTTTTTATTTTATTTTATTTTACTTTATTTTATTTCACTTTATTTTATTCTTTTATTTTATTCTTTCATTTCATTTCATTTTATTTTATTCTTTTATTTTATTCTATTTTATTCTTTTTTTTATTATTATATTTATTTTATTATATTTATTTTATTTTTTGCAGCTGTTCCAGCTTCTACAAACCTTCTTTAAAATGCAGTGCCCAGGGCTGGATAGTTGTATCATTTAGCAATGGAGAATACACGGGGACTCAACTATACCTCTGTTGATGGAAGGGTATGTACCTTTCTAGCAGTCACATCACATACCTGTTTCGTATTCAGCTGGTGATCAACAACCATCTTGCAAATCTTCCACGGATGCAATTATCCAGTCCACCTATGCATGTGCATTGGATTTCTTTTATTTCTCCTATCTGTACCCGCCTCTTCGGTAAAATCCTAGCAGGAAAATCACCCAAAAATGAACTTGTCCCCTTTGAACTCTGAAGCTCATCCTTTCAATTAATACTGCCCCCCATCAGTGAATCAACCACAGCCTGAGTTGATTAATCAGCCAAATAAAACCTCCAACCTGGCGGAGGAATTAAAGAAGGGAGGCAAAGAATGCGTTTGGAAAAGCTCAAATGTTCCAGGCTGACACAAACAGTTGGAATAAATATGACTGGTGCCCGGTTATTGTTTTTTTTTTTTTTTTTTTGCAGCCAGAAAAAATTAATTTGCTATTCCAGAAATGGCATTTTTTTTAATATCAAATGAGTAGTACTGTTGCTCTTGTTCACCACGCGGCTCGCAAGAACAGGCTTCTTATTGAGCTCATTCAGTTTTATTAGTTGGGCGGAGGGGGGGGGAGATGACTTTCCCCCCCTCCCTTCACTCTTCAAATTTCAGCAAAAAGAAGGTTGCAACGGCCCAATCTGCTGGCAGGGCATCTCTCAAATGCCAAGTACGGGGTCCACAGGGAGTCCCTGTTCATGTTTCGTCCCCCTCCATCCTTTCTTATAAAGACATTTTATTTGCCCAAAGGAGATCTAAGAAATATCCCTGCGTGTTCTCTCTCTCTCTCCCCCGTCTCTCTCTCGGTTTCTCTCTGTCCCTTAATCTCTCTCTGTCTCCCCTCTCTGTCTTCCCTCTCTCTGTCTCTGTTTCTCTATCTTTCTCTCTATCCCCCTCTTTATGTCTCTCTCTCTGCCCCCCTCTCTTTCTTGTCTCTTACTCTCTGTCTCTCTCTGTCCTTCCTCTCTCTGTGTCCCCCTCTCTTTCTCTTCTATCTCTCTGTCTTTCTGTCTCTTTGTCTCTCTCTCTCTCTCTGTCCCTCTCTGTCTGTCTGTCTCTCTCTGTCCCCCCTTCTCTCTGTCTCTGTCTCTCTGTCTCTCTGTCTCTCTCTCTCTCTCCCCCTTCTCTGTCTCTGTCTCTCTGTCTCTTTCTGTCTCTCTCTGTCACTCTCTCTCTCTGTCCCCCTTCTCTGTCTCTGTCTCTCTGTCTCTCTCTGTCCCCCTTCTCTGTCTCTGTCTCTCTGTCTCTCTCTGTCCCCCTTCTCTGTCTCTGTCTCTCTGTCTCTCTCTGTCCCCCTTCTCTGTCTCTGTCTCTCTGTCTCTCTCTGTCCCCCTTCTCTGTCTCTCTCTGTCATTCTCTCTCTCTCTCTCTGTCCCCCTTCTCTGTCTCTCTGTCACTCTCACTCTCTCTGTCCCCCTTTCTCTCTGTCTCTGTCTCTCTGTCTCTCTCTCTGTCCCCCCTCTCTTTCTGACTCTGTCTCTCTGTCTTTCTGACTCTTTGTCTCTCTCTCTGTCCCCCTTTCGTTCTTGTCTCTGACTCTCTGTCTCTCTCTGTCCCTCCTCTCTCTGTGTGCCCCCTCTCTTTCTGTTCTGTCTCTTTATCTCTCTCTCTGTCCCTCTCTGTCTGTCTTTCTCTCTGTCCCCCCTTCTCTCTGTCTCTGTCTCTCTGTCACTCTCTCTCTCTGTCCCCTTTCTCTGTCTCTGTCTCTGTCTCTCTCTGTTCTCTCTCTGTCTCCCCTCTCTTTCTGTCTCTCTGTCTCTCTCTCTCTTTGTCCCCCCTCTCTCTGTTGCTACCTCTCTCTGTCTCCCCCCTCTCTCTCTGCCTCTCTCTGCCTCTCCCACACCCATCCACACACAGCTGGCCACATTTGAAATATGATCGCCTTCAGCCCCACAGACAACAACCTGTCTTAATAACCTTCTCCGTTGCAAAGTGCTTTGTGTTAAACATTTATGAGACAAAGTGAGAACAGCTTTTGGCACTGCCAGGAAAGGCAAGAGGTTGGACTCTACATGCAGCACCAACTTTGCTCTTCTGTGTCCCTCGGTGCTTTGGGCTGCAATCCCTTCCCTCCCCAGCCCGTTCTTGGGAAGCCACCATAATTTCTTTTCTCTTTAAACAGCCGAAAACAACTAGATTAGGCCTTGAAAACAGTTCCAATTTATTTATGCAATTAACTTTCATAAGAAGATCTCTAACTTCTGACCGCCTTGAGCCATAGTTGGTTATTATAGGTTGGTGGCGTCGTTCCAGCTTTGAGTCCTAAGGTGACTTATTTCGGCTTCGCATAGGAGGAAAACCTTTTCCCTGCAATTTGTAAAGCCTGGATTGGCAGCGCAACAGATTGTGTGGATTTACCCACTATAGCTGTCAATAAGCCAGGATTTAAATAATCCATGGCTTTGTGTGTCACTTGCGAACCCAGTCCCATTCTTCAGGGCAAGATGCCCCAACATTTCTGGGAGGAGGAAGAGGAGGCAGATAAACAATGTTGAATAGGGATTCGTTTTGTCAATTAATCTGGCTATCTGAAAGCGTTTTTGAAATTGCTGTGGGTATTCCTAGGTGAGAAGTAAATCAACATTTGTTTTGCACTAAAAGAAAAAGAAAAGAATCAGTGAGGGAAAAGGCTAAGTTTAATGCGGTAGTAAAACATTTTGGATCCCACCCCTGCAACCAATCCACTGATAAAAAATACTTGCGGGTGGTGGGAGGAGCCGAGGTGGCGCAGTGGTTAAATGCAGCACTGCAGGCTACTTCTGCTGACTGCAGTTCTGCAGTTCGGCGGTTCAAATCTCACCGGCTCAGGGTTGACTCAGCCTTCCATCCTTCCAAGGTGGGTAAAATGAGGACCCGGATTGTTGTTGGGGGCAATATGCTGACTCTGTAAACCGCTTAGAGAGGGCTGAAAGCCCTATGAAGCGGTATATAAGTCTAACTGGTATTGCTATTGCTATTGCTATTAATTGTAACATGCCTGCACCAATTCCTCCCATTGCCTAAAATGTTAGGCGATCCATCCAGAGGGAAACACAGACGACTTCAATTCTTGAATGAATTTCATGCCATGGGAATGAATGAGGAGAAGTGCTGAGCCACTTGCACAAAATGTAGCTCATTCTCGCGGCCACCAAACATGGATTTAAACAGAAGCAAGGTGCTGCGTAACCAATTTCTAACAATAGCTGCCTTGCAAAGCAGGTCCGCTTAGAGAATAAAGAGAAGCGCTTAGATAGAATGCAAACATGTTTGCTATTTTGACCCCTGCCGTCCCATTTTTATAGACAGTCCTTGTTTTGTGAAGCATAGCATCACATAATTTCTGAGGTTATGATTCTGCACTTTGAACAGTCAAGGGACAGAGAGGAACATGATAGTTAATGTTTAGAAGGTCTCCTGGTGATTGGCCCAAAGGCACGAACCTGGCTTTCGTGCCTAAGGCAGTACTAGAACTCACAATCTCCTAATTTTTAGGTCAGCGGTGCTTTAACAATTGCACCAGACTGGTGATAGGTAGGTTGGTAGGTAGGTAGGTAGGTAGGTAGGTAGGCAGGCAGGCAGGCAGGCAGGCAGGCAGGCAGGCAGGCAGGCAGGCAGGCAGACAGTCAGACAGACAGACATCGAAAGAGACAGAAAGAAACAGACATAGATGATAGATGATAGATAAAATATAATGATAGATAGATAGATTGATTGACAGAAAGATGTAGAAAGATAGAGATAGAATGATATAGAGATAGACATAGATGATAGATGATAGATAAAATATAGATGATAGATAGACAGACATAGAAAGAGAGCGAGAGATAGAAATAGATAGAGATAGAAAGAGATAGACATAGATGATAGATAAAAGATGATAGATAAAAGATAGATGATAGACAGACAGACAGACAGTGAGACTCTTATGAGCTGCAATTTCTTTTCTAAGAGTTTCCATTCCATTTCCTGGCCTTGAAGCTTTTTATTTTTTTTATTTTTCCTCAGATGCATCGTTTTGCATTTCATATCTACTAATTTGCATTGAGCTGCTCCTGAGATTCCCTTATCCCCATCCTTTCTAAGATACCTGGGGAAAGTCCTGCTGGCACCTCCCTCTTGTCTAAGGATGTTTTCAATTGAGCTGTGTAAATATCCATGCTTATGCCGAATATTGGAAAGAGAGGAAGATGATGAACAATAAGGCTGGCCGTTAGGTAAGGAAACACACACACACACACACACACCAGTGGTGGGATTCAATTTTTTTTTTACCACCAGTTCTGTGGGTGTAGCTTGGTGGGCATGGCAGGGGAAAGATACTGTAAAATCTTCATTCCCTCCCCACTCAGGGAAAGATACTGTAAAATCCCCATTCCCTCCTGATCAGCTAGGACTCGGGAGGCAGAGAACTGATGGGGGGCGGGGCCAGCCAGAGGTGTATTTACCAGTTCTCTGAATTACTCAAAATTTCCGCTATTGGTTCTCCAGAACTGGTCAGAACCTGCTGAATACAACCTCTCACACACATGCAAACCATGAACTTTTGTTGATCTGGAACAAGCCGGTATTTGCTGATGAAAGCATGGGTTTAATGTTGTGTTCTTGGCCCCATTATTTGTATTTGTAATTGTAATACACACACACACCCAAATAAACCCCACCACCCCTTTTTTCTTCTCTGCCTGGAAGAAGTATTTCCATGTATTTTCTCTAATTCTCAAATTGGCAGGCAACGCGAAGAGCGTTGATTGGCATCTGCAATCAGTTCCTCATTCAGTCAGCTGCATGAAGGCGATGGATTGCGGCAGACTCGGCTTTGACCTTCTGACGCTTTGCTTCATCAGCAGGATAAATATTTTGCTAAGAACAATATTCTTTTTTTTAAAAAAAACCCACCTTCCAGAAATCAAGGAAGGATTGGGTGGCTGGCATTTCTTGCTCTATAGCCAAGTGATAGGGAAGCAAAATCATCCAGGAGGCATCCCTCATTTCATTAAGAGTTTCTGATGTGCTGAAGAAGGCTTCCAGGATCCTGGAGGACTAAAGTCCCTTCCAACTCTTGTTGTGGCCCGCCAGAGGCCAGAGGAGCTGGCAGCAGACTCAGGCAGTGAGGAGGTTGGGAAGGAACATGGGCCAGTCCTGGAGTCTGGGGAAGGCTCTGATGAGGGCTCTGCGTCGGAGGCAGAGAGAGGGCCAGGGCCATCTGACAGTTATCATTGGGTCAGAAGAACAGCTGCAGCCTGTTTCCAGTGTGCACAAGTGCAGAGCTGCCAGGAGAAGGGAACAGCTAAGGAACAAGGGCCGACTCAGGAGTAAAGGCACAGGTGGATGGTGAATGGCTGCTCCCATAGGGAATAAAGAGGAATGAAAGGGGAGAAGAGTTTGCAGGAGACAATTAGTTCAATTCATTAGGGTGAAGATCTGTTCCTGATTTCTTGCCAAGTAATTGCTGCTACAGGGTGGTGTTTGGAAGATATCGGCCTGGCAGCTCTCCAAGCCTGATAAAGGTCTGTAGTTGTGAAATCTCATGAAAGACTGTTTGCTGAGACTTTGCTGGAGAGGAATTCCCTTTAACCTAAATCAAAGAGGTTTTATTAGGATAAGGAGTTTGCTTCATGATCTTGGGTCAGCTAGGTCAGAACAATTCTGCTATTCTGTTATGTTCTGGCTTGGGTGGGAGAATGTGTCCCCTGTCTGTTGAGGAACCATCATCCTTTGCCTAGCAAAGGTGTTTTTCCCTTCAGTTCATTTTTTATTGTTTCTTGAAAATACACCTATTAACTTAGGAATCCCTTTCTGAACACATGATTGGCTATTCTCTGCAGTCAAGGAACTGAAAGCTGAGTTGACTACCCTAAATGGTTTTGGAAACCACACTCCTCATTAGATAATATACAACAGTGTCAACCTCAATTTCATTGAGGGCCACCTTGGCCACAGAGCCAAGGTGGCGCAGTGGTTAAATGCAGCACTGCAGGCTACTGCTAGATCAGCAGTTCAGCGGTTCAAATCTCACCGGCTCAGGGTTGACTCAGCCTTCCATCCTTCCGAGGTGGGTAAAATGAGGACCCAGATTGTTGGGAGCAATATGCTGACTCTCTGTAAACCGCTTAGAGAGGGCTGAAAGCCCTATGAAGCGGTATATAAGTCTACTGCTATTGACCTCAGGGGGCTGGCCTGGCATGGCCGGCTGGATGGGTGTGGCCAACTGGATGGGCATGGCCAACTGAGTGGGCATGGCCAGCTTGATGTCACTCCTCAAACTGCTGGCATGTTTCCTCTTTGCATTGGGTAGACCAGAATGGCCCTGCAGGTCAGATCTAACTACATGGCAGACCGGATTCAGCCCAGGGGCCTTGAGTTTGCCACCCCTGATATACAAAAATCCTCAGGAATCCAAGAAGCTTTTTCCAACTGATGGCCAAGGGAGCTGCTGCTAAGCTGAGTCAATTCCTAGCAGAGCAGAAAAGATTTTGCTCAGCGCTGTCTTGAACACATTGGGGGAATTTTAAATGTGATTGAAATGTCATCTTGCCTTGGTAGCTGAGTAACACTATTATGAAGAATGTAATTTCTTTGTTTGCCAACTGTAATTGACCACTGCTCAACGCACTACGGAGCTAAGTAAAAGAAGTAGTTATCTCAGCATGGAGGCATCAAGTTAGTCTTCAAGAATGCTGGACCTGCAAGGACTTATGGAGACATCCCCATCTGTTCCTCTCCCTTCCTGGTTGCCAGCTGAAGCCACGCCAGACTTACTGCTCATTGTAGGTTGCGCGTTCCTTCTCTGGGCTTCAGCTCAGCCTCAGTGCCACCATCTGTGTTGCTGGCAAGGCCCTTCCACTGAGTTATTGCATGGTATCTAGTCCTGGGGCCTGTTAGCATCCTAGTGTCTGTAATAGATGTGTTGAATTCTCATGGAAATATTGAGCAAACATCAGGGAAATACGGCTTGCAGCCTAGAGCCAGCTCTGAGCATTGGTAACGCTATTATTGGACATGGTGTGGATGATTTAAACACAGAACCGTGACAAAGATTCACACCTGCCAGGGAATCAAAAACATCCATTACCTGGGACATTAATTAGCAGGAGGAAAGGTCAGGTGACATGCAGCTGCCAGCTGCCCTGGGAAGAGAAACGAAAGGATGCTAACATATTTACACTTTACTCCTTGGCTTACTAGCTTGGTGGCACGTATGCCAATTGACCTCATTAGGTCACACAGGAGTTCATCCCCTCCTGTTAGCTACGACCTGATGTTCTATGGTCTATTTGTAGCTTCAGCAATGAAAAGGGAAGTGATAAGGTAGAGAAGAGGGATCAAAAACATGCCGGAAATTTCCTAAGCAGAAGTCCTATTCCTGGAGACAACTTGCATGCAGTAGTGCTGCAGCGGTGATAAGAAAGCAAAGGCAGCTCCCATTAATAGAGCTTGACCATGCCAATTGTGTTCCCTGTATTAGGGTCGGTATCAAGAGAAAAGGTGGGTATTTTCTCACGAGAATGGACTGCGTGAGTGGATGTAATGGAATGTGTGGCTGACCTTGGGAGAAGAGGGGAAGAGATGCTGCATAGGAAACAATTGGAGAAGAGAGGGAGGAGCCCCCAGTGGCTTAATGGCCAGAGGAAGAAACTTAGGAAGGATCTGCCCTAGTGGTTAACAGTGATGGCAGGAAGTTTGTGCCATGAGACCAGAGATAGTATTCAGCCGGTTCAGACTGGTTCACCCAAACCAGTAGTGGAAATCGCAGGTGGGCCTGCTCACCCACTCTGGCTCTATGCCGTCCTATTTAGACATGTCATCAAGCCAAAGCACATGCGTGGAAGGCCGAGCGCATGTGTGGATGGGCATGTGCTGATATTTGCGAACCAGCAGAGAAAGTAAGTGAATACCACCCTGCATGAGACTTGCAAGATTCTGTTAATATAGCTTCACAATAAAGTAGAAATAACTCATCAAAACATGCTTCGAATGAAAAGAAATACAGATGTCCCAGGGTAATGTTCCAAGATTCAGTCTGAGTCACTCATCAGGAACAAAGGTTTATTCTTCCAAGCTTTTGGGCTCGTGCTGGAGCCCATACTCTGGGAACTTCTGATTCTGGAAAGAGAGAAGTTCCCTGATGCCCCAGCACAAACCCAAAAGCTTGGAAGAATAAACCTTTGGTTCCATTGACTGGTTGGATCCTAAAACATGTTCCCTGGTACCAGTGGTGGGATTTGATTTTTTTTTATTATTGGTTCTGTGGCATGGCTTGGTTGACATGGCCAAGTTGTCATGTGACTGGGTAGCAGAGGTGGGTTCCTACCAGTTCGCACCTATTCGGTAGAACCGGTTCGTCAAATCTATCGAACCGGTTAGAAGAGATTCCACCAGTGGACCCGGAAAGCAGGCCACGCCTACAGAAGAGGTTCCAAAAATTTTTGAAACCCACCACTGGTCCTTGGATATGATTATTCTATACTATCATGCTCATATTTATAAAACTCAGTGCCTCTGTGAAAGGTAAGGATGACTACTGTGTTTGTGGTGCAATCAGAACATTGCGTGTGTTGAAGTTGTTTTAACGCAAACCAAAGATGCCTTTTAAAAAACAAGTTTACATCATATTCTTATGCATGCCAGTGCTGTGTGGGAGGTAATTTAAGGTGGTTCTGACAAGTGTCGTCGGCATCTTCATATCCAGTCACATGGGCGGCAAGCCACTCCCATCAGGTCACATGGGCAGCAAGCCACTCCCACAAAGGAAGCCACACCCACAGAGTAGGTTCGAACAATTTTTGAAACCCACCACTGCTGGGTAGGCATGCCAATTTAGCAGCCCAGTTTGCCAATTTAGTGGACCATTAAACAATACACAGCAGCCCCCTTTTCTATTCTTCTTTTTAATACTGCATGGAGTTTTTGCTCTAAGTTTTTGTTTTTTGTTTTTACTAGGGGGGGAGAGGTTGGCAATGCCCGCGGATTTCTCCTCTGTTTTAAGGGACTAAAGTAACCAAGGTCTCCTGCTGGAACAGGGAGTTGGACCAGATGACCTCCAAGGTCTCTTCCAACCCTGGATTGTCGTGCTGTTTCAAAGTATCCTCTGAAGCTGCATCTAGTGCCAGAGTTTGTGGCCCTCTCTTCCTCTCCTTTTTCTTCTGGGAGCCAAAACACGGCACACTCTCTCCCTGCCCCCCGTTTTGAGCCTAGCAAGCCTCCCTGAAGCTTCCTGGGAGCCAAAATGGGGGGCAGGGGGAGGCAGCCCTTCCACCTGCCCCCAGTTTTTGGCCTAGCAAACCTCCCTGCACTTACCTGGGAGCCAAAACGGGGTGCGTGAGGATTCCTGGAAGGGGCGTGGCAGAAAAGACAGTGCCAGACAGAGGTGGTATTTGCCGGTTCTCCGAACCAGTTAAAATTTCTGCTATTTGTTCGCCTGAACTGGTCAGAACCAACTGAATACCACCTCTGTCTGGTAGGTTTGCCTGCGAGGGCTGACATCAATCTTGCAAGTCTAATGCTCCAATTAAACTGAAGCCATTCCCAGGTTTCTTTCTCTGTCCTTTAAGCCACTCTCTTATTTGTTTCCTAATAGGCAGTCACTTTTCCGCTTTCTCCCCAAGGTCATCTTCAAATTCCAAGAGAGTAGACAGCTTGGTTTCACGTGGGTTTATTTTTTTTAAGAGTGGGGAAAAGATGCTTGCAAAATATATTGGCCTGACAGATTCTTTTTTGCTTTCCAGATTTCTGGTCAGTCAAGTTTAAACATTGGCTGGAAGCAGCCAAAAATTCTTTATCCACATTCAGGATCAGCTATATTTGCTTTTAAGAACATTGGCAAGGAGCTGCTTCAATTGCTGACAGAACATTATGATGTTCTGCTGCCGCTGAATTTACAGGGTGAATTTAGCTTTCAGAAAAGGGAGCTTACCATAAAAACAACAACAACATCGTAATGCAGAAATCTGGATGATCACTAGAGGGCAGATAAAAATTAGCATTTCTCTAATTCGTTATTATCCTCTACTGGCTGTCTGGATTTTGCAGCCATTTTTAAGCATTAGCTTTTCATCACGGGGAAAAAAAAACTGAATGGATGGGAGGATAAAATAACGTTAAGATTGCCAACTGACAAAAAAAAACACATTATGCTTTCCTCAATATTAGCAGCTTCATATACAGATATTAAAGTAAAGATTCCCTTCACACATATGTACTAGTCCTTCTCAACTCTAGGGGGCGGTGCTCATCTCCATTTCAAAGCCGAAGAGGCAGCACTGCCTGAAGACGTCTCCGTGGTCATGTGGCCGGCATGACTAAATGCCGAAGCCACATGGAACGCTGTTCCCTTCCCACCAAACGTGGTTCCTATTTTTCTACTTGCATTTTTACGTGCTTTCGAACTGCTAGGTTGGCAGAAGCTGGGACAAGGAACAGGTGCTCACGCCGTGACACAGTGCTAGGGATTTGAACCGCCGAACTGCCGACCTTTCAATCGACAAGCTCGGTGTCTTAGCCACTGAGCTGCCACGTCCCTTATACCGATATTATACAGGTATTAGCCAAAGATGATTTTCACGTTGTAGGCAAATGTGATCACTTGCAAACGTCCACCCTTCGGGCTATTTTCAAAGGCAGAAGTACAAGGAAAATTTGGCAACTCTAAATATGTTGTACTTCCTCCGAATACCCATTCCTGCCAATTCAGCATCTTTGTTTGTCACAGTCCTCATTTAATTTCAGCTATCTACTTTCTTGATCTGCTCGGAAAGGAGATTAATGCTTTAATTACCCATTTTGAGAGCTAAACAGCCTTGGGATGGTATATGGTAGCCAAATTTCCGTTATATCTTGTGGCAGGTTTTTACTCCGAAAGAATACTTTCTAGCGGTTATAAATCCCTGTATCCCACTACAATAAATCAGGCAGCAAGTGCAGCAAGGACTCTTCGGTGGCTGAATGCTGTGAACTCACGTGGCCCTTCAATGAAGCCACGTGGGAGCAGTTACTTCAGCTGCAACATTGTTTCTCTACCTTATCAACTTGAAAATGGGTGGACTTCAACTCTCAGAATTCCCCAGCCAGGACAGAATTGAAGTCCACCCATCTTCAAGGTGAGAAGCACTCATCTATGGTATATTCATCTGCCTTGTTGATCAGTGAAATTCAGAAAGTGGAGAACCAGTGAACTGCAGGGGAAAAAAAATAAGATGTCCCACATTTTTCTCACTATAGAACACTCCGGACCATAAGATGCACCTAGCTTTTGGGGAGGAAAACAAGAAAAAAAATCTCCCTTTGCCTCCTTGCAGAAAACAGCAAACAGTAAACAGTTTAGTCAGATTCAGCACAGCCTAATTTAGCATGAGCAGCTGATTGGTGGTTGGATCAGCCCCCCGGAATACCACCGATCAGCTGTTCCAGGCCTCTGCCCATCGCCACCGCCTATTGCCGCCACCACATGGCCCATGTTTGGCCTCCGTTTGTCCACTTTTTGGCCTATGCACATCCTGGTTTTGGTCCATTTCACGTGGAGGGGATTGCTGCCATCACCTATCGCCGCTGCCTGGAACAGGTTGAAAACAGGATGCATGGAGGTTGAAAATGGGACACATGGAGATAGCAATAGGTGTCAGCGATGGACAGCGATAGGCAGCGGCAATCCCTAAAGCTTGGAAAAGCTGATCGGTGGTATTCCAGGAGGCCAATCCAACTGCCAATCAGCTGCTCTTGCTAAATCAGGCTGTGCTGAAGCTGACCAAACTGTTTACTGTTTGCTGTTTTCTGCAAGGAGGCAAATTGCTGACCAGCTGTATATTGACTAAAAGTAAAGGTAAAAGTAAAGATTCCCTTCACACAGATGTGCTAGTTGTTCTTGACTCTAGGGGGCAGTGCTCATCTTTGTTTCAAAGCAGAAGAGCCAGCGCCATCTCTGTGGTCATGTGGCCAGCATGACTAAATGCCAAAGGCGCACGGAATGCTGTTACCTTCCCACCAAAGTGGTCCCTGTTTTTTTACTTGCATTTTTACATGCCTTCGAACTGCTAGGTTGGCAGAAGCTGGGACAAGTAACGGGAGCTCACTCCGTTACGCGGCACTAAGGATGTGAACCGCCGAACTGCTGATCTTTCTGATTGACAAGCTCAGCATTTAAGCCACTGAGCCACCACATTCCTTTGTAAATTGGCTATCAAATATCAAATGTCTAGAACAGTATTTCTCAACTTTGGCACTTTTAAAGTTTGTGGATATCAACTTCCAGAATTCCATAGCCTGCATGATGGCTGGAGAATTCTGATACCTAAAGTCCATAGACCTCAAAGTTGCTGAAATGGAGAGTCTCTGCTCCAGAGAACAGTTTAAAATATTAAATGTACGGCGTATCAGACTTCAAATGCTAATGCAATTACTAATCAACTATACCACGTTACCAACTACCCATATTAAACTTAAATAGGAGCTAAGCCAAATGAAGACATTGTGTAGCTTTTGGGTATATGAGTACTTGGAGAATAATCAATATTAGCATTTACAAAGGAGATTTTCATTTTTATCGTTCTTCATATGTCTTTATGATCCCCATTATTCATCGGCTCAGTAATGTGTTTAAATAGAGAACTGTTGCATTTAATTTCTTTCTATTTTTTAATTATTTAGAGGAAAAAGGCATTTAGGGACCCTGAAGTAACTTCTGCCACTTTATTTTCTTCCGATTCTCTTATTCTTTGTGCGTTCATGTGGCTGTCATTCATTTAACGAGAAATTTTTGAAGGTTAAGGGTTGCAAGAATTTCTGCCTATTCTGGAAGCTATAAAAGGCTTAATGGAAATATGCTACTTGATTTTTTTTAAAAAAATATAATAACCTGTTGCTTTAAACAGGGATGGGAATTGCAGAAGAAATTCAAGTACAGGTAGTCCTCGATTTAATTGCTCACTAAATAGTTTGTTTAGTGAACAATTATGGTCTGCTCCTGAGTTGCCATGGGCAGAAAGGGGGGAGAACTGATGGGGAAGTTCAGCAGCCATGTGCAGAAGCACATTTCACACATACCTTCCTCAGGGTTAGATCTCAGATTACCACAGTCGGCCTGAAAGATATGGTTTTTTACAGCCTGTGAAAGTGCCTCCTTGGACAATGTGATTAATGACACACTCTGGGAGTAGGGGGGAATCAGGGTTACAGTTGAACCATAAATCACATGCGGCAGAGTTGACTTCAAACAGGAACAGCGCTGACATGTTGCACCTAATAAAGAACTGGATTTCTTTTGAAATTTGGCTTGAGGCTCATGAGTTAATTAGGGCATCCTTCAGAACACTGACCTACAGCAGCACTGAAAAAAGTGACATGGCTGTTTTCACACTTACAACCATTGCAGCATCCCCATGGTCATATGATCAAAATTCAGACCCTGACTCATATTTATGACGGTTGCAATGTCCCGGGATCGTGCAATCACCTTTTGAGATTTTCTGATGAGCAAAGTCAATGGGGAAGCCAGGTGCACTTAAAAACCATGTTACTAATGTAACAAACGCAATGATTCACTTAACAACTGTGGCAAGAGAGGTCATAAAATGGGTCAAAACTCACTTAACAACTGTCTTGCTTAGCAACAGAAATGTTTAGCTCCATTATGGTTGTAAATCCCTCAAAAGTCATGACAGTTTGTTAGCCAAAGTTCAATGTTGCTACTAATGGATTTTACTGACATTGGATATTTGGGGTGCTTGGCAGGTCACCAATGCAGGCTATGGACCATGGATTCTTCTGTTGATTTCACATTTTTCCCCATTTAACATTTTTATTGGGTATAAAATAAAATAAGCTACAAAATAGGAAAGTAAATAGGAAAATGATGGGGGGAAAGAGGGGAAAGAGAAGCAAGGGAGGATGAGAGAGAGAGAGAGAGAGGGAGGGAGGGAGGGAGGGAGAAGAAACTGTCTCGGACTCTCTCTGTTGCAGTAAAATAAGGCATCAACATCAAATTGCAACTTTTTGGTTTTTTTTCATGGAAAAAGTTGGTTCTTTTGGCACATGTGTGCTAATCGTTCCTGACTCTAGGAGGCGGTGCTCATCTCCATTTTAAAGCCGAAGAGCTAGTGCTGTCTGAAGACGTCTCCGGGGTCATGTTGCCGGCATGACTAAATGGTGAAGGTGCACATAATGCTGTTACCTTCCCACCAAAGGTCATGTGGCCGGTATGACTCAATGCCGAAGGTGCATGGAACGCTGTTACCTTCCCACCAAAGGTGGTTCCTATTTTTCTACTTGCATTTTTACATGCTTTCGAACTGCTAGGCTGGCAGAAGCTGGGACAAGTAACGGGAGCTCACTACGTTACGCAGCACCAGGGATTCGAACCGCCAAACTGCTGACCTTTCTGATCGACAAGCTCAGCATCTTAGCCACAGAGGCACCACGTCTCTCTTTTTTTCATAATAATACGAACAAGCCATTTCTATCAAGATCTATCAATCTAGATTTCACATTTTTCCATGATACAATAAAACCCCTTTTTTATTTTGCATACTAATGATCCCAACCAATCAGGGAACACACGATTAGCATGCCAAATGAGAATACTGGGAATTGCATTCCAGTGTATCGGGTAGCTATGCAGGTATGCTTAAGGCCTATCTGACAGCTGCGAGAGGTAAGATGATTTTGAAAAACAGCGAAAGCTAACCCTCACAGTTCACCGTTGCATCTGCCTTTTCCTATTGCCACAATTATTTCATTAGTCCTTATTATGGCGGAGGATGTCACCAATAATTATGGTGTGATTCTGGGAGGAAAGTATTAAACCGATTCATGCCAATGATCAAAATGCACGATTTTATGCTTCGCACTCTTTCCGCAATCTCCTATGTGACTAATATGAAATTGTCTTAATGGTGATTCAGTTAATTGGCCCATTGAGCTTGACAGTTTTCTGACCAATCCAATTTCCTTTCCTGAAAATAAGTCGGAATCTAAAGGGCAGAAAAACGTACTTTGAAGCTTAATCAAGCAGCAGGCTGGTCTCTTAAGACAATAGATAGAATCAGTGGTGGGATTCAGTCGGTTTGCACCACTTCAGGAAAACTGGTTGTTAACTTTCTGAGTAGTTTGGTGAACTGGTTGTTGGAAGAAATCATTAGGGCAGAGAACCGGTTGTTAAATTATTTGAATCCCATCACAGAATGGAATGGAATAGGATAGAATAACAGAGTTGGAAGAGACCTTGGGGGTCTTCTAGTCCAACCCCCTGATTAGGCAGGAAACCCTACACCACTTCAGACATATCCAACAACTTCTTTAAAACATCCAGTGTTGGAGCATTCACAACTTCTGGAGGCAAGTTGTTCCACTGATTAATTGTTCTCACTGTCAGGAAATTTCTCCTTAGTTCTAAGTTGCTTCTCTCCTTGGTTAGTTTCCACCCATTGTATCTTGTCCTACCCTCAGGTGCTTTGAGAACAGCTTGACTCCCTCTTCCTTGTGGCAGCCCCAGAGGAGGGGCTGGAACATTGCTATCATGTCACCCCTAGTCCTTTTTTTTTCATTAAACTAGACATAACCATTCTTCATATATTTTAGCCCCCTAATCATCTTGGTTGCTCTTCTCTGCACTCTTTCTAGAATCTCAGCATCTTTTCTACATTGTGGTGACCAAAACTGGATGCAGTAGTCCATAGATAGCACCATCCAGGCAAACAATTCTCCTAAACCCCCAAACTTGTCCCTCCAAACCCACCTGGTGTCCAATTGATGCCTTCTTCTCCCCAACATCAGAAGGTAAAGATGAATGATAGAATGTGGCCTCCAGGAGTTGCAAGATGGAGGGAAGCTCAGGAACATTGTTAGGATATCGAATTTAGTAGCTGGAACAATAATGTGTACAAGAAGTCAGAACACACAATTGTAGTTGATGGCAAAAGAAAATCTATGCTCTGGTTGGTTGTTGCAAGAATAAAGGTGGGATTTCCCCCTTTTCCTGCCTTTTTCTTCTGTATGTTCTGTATACGGTTATTTTACCTCATGATGTTTCTGTGTTCCTATCTTGTGTTTTCTCTTATTTTGGGGTGCTGGGGAGGTCCCCAATGCAGGCTATGGACTCTGGCAATGATGGCCAAAAGCAATGAATGAGTGTATGACCTTTCTTGATTGACAAGCTTAGCATCTTTGCCACTGAGCCTCCATATATATACTCTCTCTCTGCCCCTCTCTCTCCCTGCCTCTCCCCCTCTCCCTTTCTCCCTCTCTCTCTCCTTCTCCTTCTCTCTCCATCTCCTTTCTTTCCCTGCCTCCCTCTCTCTCTCTCCCTCTCTCTCTCTATTGCTCCCTCTTGCTCTCTCTCCCTGACTCTCTCTCTCTCTCTCTCTCTCTCTCTCTCTCTCTCTCTCTCTCTCTCTCTGCCTCCATCCCTCTTTCTCTCTTTAAATATCCAGGTTTGTATGTACTCTGTGTAGTTCTTCAACCAACAGATGGCCTGGGAACACCCAAGCAGAATGCCTAAGCAGATGTGGGGAGTTTTAGAAACGAGTTCAGAGATGCCAATAGAAGACAAACTAGAACTTCCATCCATTTAGCTCTTGGACTTTTAGGTCTCCTCCTTGGATTTCTGCAGGACAGTCACACAAATGAGGCTGAAAGAGCTATCAATCACCTCATCCTTCATTCTTCATCTCCTGCCACTTTGGCTGGTGGTGTTTATGTTATATGGGCATTTGTTCCAATGGAAGCAGTTTATAGAAACTGCCATTCATTCAGGCAGGCCTGGCACATGTCTCTGGTCACCGCTGACCAATGGTGGCTGTGGCCTTCATATGAGATCAACCCCTGCCAAGCCAAGTTCCTTTTCATCCAATGGATTCTTCTCATCCACGGCCAATGTAATGCTTGGGGATCATAACAGGCTCTACGTTATGGTG
Organism: Thamnophis elegans; assembly: GCF_009769535.1. Lineage (NCBI taxonomy): Eukaryota > Metazoa > Chordata > Lepidosauria > Squamata > Natricidae > Thamnophis > Thamnophis elegans. The sequence continues at coordinate 41,302,466 of NC_045553.1, forward strand.
TGCATATTCCTGTATGTGTTTTAAACAAATCCTTCCACAGTCTCACATTCTCTCCTCTAAGGGAGATAACAGCGGTGCTGGAAAGAAATAAAAACTAACATTAAAAGGCACCCTTGATTTATGTCATTTGAGCTGTTTGGTCCAAAGCTGTATGGTCCATCCCTTAGGAACCTTCTGTGGAACGGAGAAAAAATGAACCGTGATATTCATTATTCATATTTTCTTTTGCAATTTCAACAACAACAACAATATAACAAGTCAGCTCCCTCCTTTCAGCCATTTTGAGGAGAGGCAATCTAAATATTAGCACAAATAATTGGGAGGTGGGCTGCTTATTAGTTTAAGATACTTACAAAACCCCTTCAGGGCTTGAGCTCAATATACAGAGTTCTACAAGAGGAAGCAACTCCGCTGGTATATTGGGAGGAAGTAACATTGGATCCCTCGCCTGCGATGCACTTTTCATCATCCCGTACATGAGCTGAATTAATTTCTACCCAAACATGTTATTAGTAAACATTTGGCTCAGCTCTTTCAAAAAAAAAAATTCCTTCCTTGAAAACATCTCAGGCTAGATACCAAGCCGACCTTGGAGAATATATTTATTCTTATTAAGAGCTTTTATATTTATATAATAGCTTTTTATTGTTTACTATATAACACCTAATAGTAATGGTTTCTGGGTGGAATACAGCAATCACATATGCCAAAGCGATAACAGTAATAACAAAACAACACAGAAGTTCCAGCATTAAAATAAAAATCAGTGGGTGAGAATAGACTAATACTGGTAAAGAGACATCAAGAGTATTATAGTTTGTTTTATAGTTTTTAATATGGTTTCGTATGTTGTTTTAACTTTGGATTGGAAGCCGCCCAGAGCTGGTTGTAAGAAAGGCGACCGCGGAAATGTTTTAAATGAATAAAATAGATAAAAGGAATATGCAGGAATATGAGTTCAGGTTTCAACTCTGAAAATCTGAAAGGATTTTATTGGCATCGAAAAAAAAGAACACCAGGTGAGCAACTCCAGGAAGGCTCTTCCACAATTTACCTCCACTGAAATAGTCCTTTCCCGGAGAGGAGGATGGAAGGGAGACAAAGAGAAGGAAAGGAAGAGGAAGAGTGGAGGAGAGGTAAGGGAAGAAAAAAGAGATAAGGAAAGGTAGGTGGAAGGGAGAGAAAGAGAAGGAGAGGAGGGAGGAAGGGAGAAAAAGAGAAGGAGAGAGGATAGGAAGGGGAAGAGAGAGAGTAAAAGTAGGAGAGAGGAAGGGGAAGAAGGAAGGGGAAAGAGAGGAGGTAGGAAGGAAATAGAGAAGGAGGGAGAGAGAAAAGAAAAGAAAGAGAAAAGAAGGGGGTCTCATAATAGACGTTTGGGATGGTAAACAATACAATCCAAAGTGCACTTTATAATCTCTTAAATGAAATAACAATAGTATAAGATTGGCAAAGAAAAAGAATAACCATGTGAATGTTTACCTAGAATTGTATGTAAGAGAATAAATGATAGTAAGAATATATAGCACATTATAGATAAACAATATTGGGTTATAAATAGCTAACTATAAATAAATATAGAATTGTACATAAAAATGGATAAAAAATAAAGAGACCATGAATGTAAGATAGAAAGGTATAGAAAGGGAAAACACTAACTGTAAAGAAACCGATACGGAACTGCTGTATGATATATGACGGAACTTCTTGTTCCTATGTTGTCTTAAGTTATATGTTTGTTCTTGTTGATGTGTTTATGTGTGTAAAATAAAAACTTAATTAAAAAAAAGAAATAGTCCTTTCCCAACTAAAATAGCAATAGTAATAGCACTTAGACTTATATACTGCTTCACAGCAGTGGTGGGATGCAACTGGTTTAACAACCGGTTCGGTGAGTGTGTGCGTCCAGAGTTCAAAAAACAACCTTTTAAAGCTTTAGAACTTACCTTCTATGCCAGCGCCTGTGAGCAAAACAGCTGACGCATGGCAAACTGCTGTGCTGCGTGAATCAGCTGAGCTAAAAAACAGGGAAATATAGGACATGTAAGTGCAGGGGTGGGTGGACAGGGCCAAATGCTCACCAGAGCTACCGGTTTGCCCAAACCCATCCAAACTGGCTGAATCCGACCCCTGCTTCACAGTGATTTTACAGCCCTCTCTAAGGAGTTTACAGAATCACCATATCAGAGGTGGTATTCAGCCAGTACTGACAGATTCTGGAGAACCGGTAGTGGAAATTTTGAGTTGTTTGGAGAACCAACAAATAGGCTGGCCCCGCCCCTGCTGCCTCCCAGCCTCTCAGCTGATCTTCTTTTGTTGCCCTGAACAAGAGAATGGAGGTGGAAAGAAGGTTAGGAGGGTGGAGAGGGAATGGGGATTTATCAATAACCTTCCCCTGCCACACCCACAAAGCCACGCAGACAGAACAGGTAGTAAATAACTTTTAATTCCATCACTGCAGCATATTGCCCCCAACAATCTGGGTCCTCATTTTATCCCCCTTGGAAGGGTGGAAGGCTGAGTCAAAATCCAATTGCAATTCAGATGGGACTCAGGAGATTGTGGAATTGTTTTATTTTTATTTATTTGGAATTTGTCAAACAGAAACGAAAACACGAATAACATAAAAATACAGTGACAGGGACAATAAGCACGTTAGTGAGCTTAAGTATGCCCCCTCTGTGGACCTCTTAATTGTCTATGAGTTGTACCTGATTCGGGTGTCTGTTAAAGAGGTAGTGGTGGATGAGTAGTTATGATACTCTTCAGTGCTCTTCAGGATCCTTGGGTGTAGCAGAGAAAGTGACAGTGTGTAACACTTCACTAGTGGCTTCATTTGTCAAACAAGTACATTCAGTTTTTGTCACCACGATGTAAAAAGATGTTGAGACTCTAGAAAGAGTGCAAAGAAGAGTAACAAAGTTGATTAGGGGACTAGAGGCTAAAATATATGAAGAATGGTTGCAGGAACTGAGTATGTCTAGTTTAATGGAAAAAAAGGACTATAGGAGACATGATAGCAGTCTTCCAATATCTCAGGGGCTGCCACAAAGAAGAGGGAGTCAAGCTATTCTCAAAAGCTCCTGCAGGTAGGACAAGAAGCAATGGGTGAAAACTAATCAAGGAGACAAGCAACTTAGAACTAAGGAGAAATTTCCTGACATTTAGAACAATTAATCAGTGGAACAACTTGCCTCCAGAAGTTGTAAAAGCTCCAACACTTGGAAGGTTTTAAGAAGATGTTGGATAACCATTTGTCTGAAGTGGTGTAGGGTTTCCTACCCAAGCAACGTCCCTTTCAACTCTGTTATTCTATTCTATTCTATTCTATTTGTCCATGGTGGCACTACTCAGTATCAAGGAAGGATGTAATAACTGAGGCTCAATTTTGAAGAAAAGACTACACATTTCAACTGGAATAAGCTGAAGAAGGTTCCATGACCATCACCGGTTGGTGAAATAGAGGGATCCTATTTATACAGCATTGATATAATTACATAAAGGACAGCAGCAACAATTTGAACCCATCCTCTTTCTCTAGCCTTGAAACACATCTTGAAATGTGCCCAACAAACGGTGATTTGTGGAGAGAAAAGGAGTGGGAGAAAACAACTCTCTGAGGCACAGAACAGAAAGCAGCAGTCCAGGTGTACAATGTGAGACACACACACACACACAAAGGCCCACAAAGGCTTGGTTATACTAGAAAGCTCACTTGGACATTGCGTGGGCCATCATTCATCTGCAGATTTGCTGGAAACAATCCGCTAAGCTTTGACACAAATTGTGAAATTAAAATTGGCTAGCCACGTTCAGCTTTGTCCTGGTTGAGCTTGCCATATCAACACAGCACAGAACAAAGTTGGTTTTGGCAAAGCATTCTTCAGAATTATGCCATGGAATGAGAGACCAGTGGCTATTCTGTTTTCAAAGCTACAATAAGAGTTCTGGGCTGAGTCCAACGAAAACAGGTGTAGCAAACCGGATGATGCCCAAAATTAACTCACGAACAAATTGTCAGGTCTAAAACAGGGATATCCAACCTTGGTAACTTTATGACTTGTGGACTTCAACTCCCAGAATTCCTCAGTCAGCCATGCTTACGAAGGAGAAAGAAATGGCAAAGACCTGGACAGATAGATAGATATGAGATGGTTGCTAAATACCTAAAGAGCTAGACAGATAGAAAATAGTTAGAAAGATTAGCTAGGTAGCTGGCTAGCTAGCTAGACAGACAGACAGATGACAGATGATGGATGGATGGATGGATGGATGGATGGATGGATGGATAGATAGATAGATAGATAGATAGATAGATAGATAGATAGATAGATAGATAGATACTGTAGAGAGATAGGGAGAGAGAGATAGAGAGATAGAGAGGGAGGGAGGGAGGGAGGGAGGGAGGGAGAGAGAGAGAGAGAGAGAGAGAGAGAGAGAGAGAGAGAGAGAGAGAGAGAGAGAGAGAGAGAGATGATAGATAGATTCTCCCTTAGGCACAAAAGACAGCTGGATGACTTTGGGCCAGTCATACTCTCTCAGCCCTAGGAAAAGGCAAATCACTTCCATAAAATTTGCCCCCAATTAATATTAATGCAAATAATCTTGACTGTCAGAGGGGGCAAATATTCCATCACAGAATATTTGGAGACAAATGCATTTAATTTTGAATTTCAGCCAGCCAGCTAGGAATGGGTCAGGCCTAGTAGTAGGATTCAAACTTTTTTGCTACTGGTTCTGTGGGCATGGCCTGGTGGGCGTGGTGTGGCTTGGTAGGTGTAGCTTGGCGGGCTTGGCAGTGGACGGATACTGTAGAATCCCCATTTCCTCCTGATCAGCTGGAACTCAGGAGGCAGAGAATAGGTGGGGGCGGGGCCAGCCAGAGGTGGTATTTACCAGTTCTCCGAACTACTCAAAATTTCCACTTCCAGTTCTCCAGAACTGGTCAGAACCTGCTGAATACCATCTCAAGTCAGGTCCTGATTCTATTTGCTTCTTTCCAGAAGGTGGATGGCCAAGAGAGCTGTTGAGGCATGGTTGCTTATCCCAATGGGGTGCAATCTCATGGGCATGTCTTTTGCCACTTCCCAGTGACCGAGATGGGTCTGGTTACAAAGGTAGGGAAGTAGTAGCATTCTCTAGCTAGCAGCCTTTCTAAATTCTAGTCAGAAACAAAGGAGGAGGAGGAGGAGGAAAAGAGGGGGGAGTGGGGAGCATCAGTGCCCAAGCAGGTACCATTTCCAGATCTTGTCGTGTGGTAATTATCTCCATTGGACCTGCCAGTACACAGTAACAAATTTCCCCACTTGGCAGGCAATGAAATCAATAGCTGAAGGCTGGGGCGAGGGGGGGGGACAGGGGAGGAGAGTGAGAGATAAAACAGTAAAAAGGCAACCTTCCATTTTTGTCCTCTCAATACTTCTCCCTCCTTTCCAAGAAACACTGCAGTTTTTCCAGGGCTAACTGCAGAACTGCTCTCCGAGAGGGACCAAATGGATGCTCTTCTTCTTTTATTTTCAAAGGAAATAGCCAAACTGTGTTCCAAACTGCTATTTTGCAATGATGTGTGCCTGCGCATATGAGACATACAATGGGTGTGGGTCTTATTGAAAATTTGTGTGGGAAAGACATCTGTTGTGAACCCTGAAGGGAACCTAGCTGAGGCCATCTTGGAGGCTTCAGGGTTGCCACACAACCAAGGGAGGGGGGGGGAATAGTTAGATGGGGTTTTGTAGCCAAAACAATAAAGCTTTCCTGTGGGAACCAAGGACATTCTCACAGGTGGTTGGTCAGAGGAGGAGTGAAATAACCAAGCAACCGGCCAGCAACTGATTGGACAACGTGACCAGTGACTTGGTTGAAAGGGGCAACTTTCACTTTTTAATTAGAAGAACGTTGCAGGAACTTTCAGAGTCGGCTTTCACCAGTTGTGGCAATATGATGTATCCAATAAATTGTTCTTTGAGGGATTTGCCTGCCTTGGAGTTCTGCTTTCTATGGGTGCATTACTTGGAATGCTGACATCTGTATAATGTGCTAATAATGGGGATCCAGGAGCCCGTGGAATATTTCTGTGTCATTTCCTGTACTAAGGATTTATAAAGGGGGGAGGGAGGGAGAGAGAGAGAGAGAAAGAGAGAGAGAGAGAGAGAGAGAGAGAGAGAGAGAGAGAGAGAGAGAGATGTTTTGCAGAGAAGAGCAACAAAAGTGATTTTCTATTGAAAAGAAGGACTGAGATGAGATGGAACTAAAGAGAAATTTCCTAATGGTGAGAGCAATCCACTAATGGAATAGCTCACCTTCAGAAGTTGTGGATTTATAGGGATTTGTTTGTGGGTAGCTGTGGTGGCACAGTGGTTAGAAAGCAGTACTGCAGGCTACTTCTGCTGACTGCCGGCTGCCCGTAATTTGGCAGTTCAAATCTCACCAGGCTCGAAGTTGACTCAGCCTTCCATCCTTCCGAGGTCAGTCAAATGAGGATCCAGATTGTTGGGGGCAATAGGCTGACTCTGTAAACCGCTTAGAGAGGGCTGTAAAAGCACTGAGAAGTCGTATATAAGTCTAAGTGCTATTGCTATTAAAGTGACAGATGCAATAAGAGGGTCTTTTCGATGTGCTAAGCAGGGAAAGAAGCCAGCCCAAACTTAAAAACAAAATATAGAAAATGAGATAAAATATTATTCTCCTTTTGTTTGCACAGCGCTTTAACTTAACAGATTTTGCAAATCCATTTTCCTTTTAGCAAATGAGTCACCATGTAGGAATTCTCTCTCTCTCTCTGTCTCTGTCTCTGTCTCTGTCTCTCTCTCTCTCTCTGTCTCTCTCTCTCTCTCTCTCTCCCTCTCTCCCTCTCTCTCTTTCTCTCCTCCCCCCCTTTCTCTGTCCAAACTAAACCCCTGAGGTTCCTACAGTGGTGGGATTCCAAATCTTTCCTTACCGGTTCTATGAGAGAGTTTGCACTCTGTGTGTGCACATATACACTCAAAGACTGCCTTCAGTGTCAGCACTGGTGAGCTGAGCTGTTTTTTAGCTCACCTGAGGCATGGCAATCTGCTCTGCCCAGAGGTGGGTCCCTACCGGTTTCAGATCGGCTCGGCCGAGTAGGTAGTAACTCGGCTTGCCATGCCCCGAAACCGGTTCTATTGGCTGTGAGGCCATCTTGATTTTCATTTCTACACACCTGCAGAACAATCTTCGTTGCAAAAATTTAATGGGTTTTTTTTTTTTGCTTTTCTAATGTTGTGCACATGCACAGATCTTTGTAGGTGCAAATGTGCATGCACGGTGAGCGCCCATTTGCCATGCACACGAGTGAAGTGAGTGAGCATGCACAAAAATTTTTGTGCTGAACTGCCAGTAATACGGGCAGGAACCCATTCCTGGCTCTGCCGCACGAATCAACTGAGCTAAAAACCAAGGGAAAATAGGGCAGGGAATGACAGGGGCAAGAGGACTGGCCCAACCAGAGATGGCATGTGCCGGGTCTCCGAACGACTCAAAATTTCCGGTGCCGGTTTGCCTGAACCGGTTCGAACCGGCTGAATACCACCTCTGGGTTCCTCACTCTAGAAAAGGATTTTAGGGGTAAAATCTTCACTGTTACAAGTATTACTACATCAGATAAAATCAGATGGAATTGAGAGAGGAATTCATTGATGACAACAAGGCCACTGATTGGGTTTTAGTGAATTGGATACAAGTGTGACCTCTCTCTCTCTCTCTCTCTCTCTCTCTCTCTCAGACATTACATAAATAAAAAATGAATAGGTGAATAGGTGTCTTTCATATCTTAAAGGATGCCTCTCCTCCCTGTAAATAGCTCTTTCTCTCTTTCTCTCCCTCCCTCCCTCCCTCCATCTCTCCCTGTTTCTCTCTCTCTCTCTCTCTCTGTGTGTGTGTGTGTTGTGTGTTAGAGGGAGGGAGAGAAAGAGATCGAGATCGAAACATAAATACAGTCCCTCAGTATTCAGAAGCAAGCTGTGATGAGAACCTGTCTCCCCATCAGGAAATGAAATTCTCAGCTTTCAGCTCAGATTTCTGTTAAAGCAACAGTGACAATTTTTGCGATTCCTGTGTCAAAACAAAGCTAGGAGGGACAAAAGGAAGTTGGCTTCTTCTCATTCCCTTTTGGTGGCCTCTGTTTCTTCTGACTTTTATTTATGGGATTTGGTTTTGCAAAGATGGTGGGATGTCCTTTTGGAAACAATTAGGCAAAGCCACAACCTAAATCCTTGAAAGTGAGGTAGCCCCTCCGTAAATGGGGAAAGATCTCATCTTCGGAATGTAGTTTGGTGCCCCCAATTTAGAAAACATGGCATATTGTGGAATGGAGCCCTCTGGGGACATATCAAGGAAACCCTAGAGACTTTCAATCAGGGGTGAAACCCAGCAGGTTCTGACAGGTTCTGGAGAACCGGTAGTGGAAATTTTGAGCAGTTCAGAGAACCGGCAAATGCCACCTCTGGCTGGCCCCAGAGTGGGGAGGGAATGGAGATTTTGCAGTATCCTTCCCCTGGAATGGGGAGGGAACGGAGATTTTGCAGTATCCTTCCCCTGGAGTGGGGTGGGAATGGGGATTTTGCAGTATCCTTCCCCTGGAATGGAGAGGGAATGGAGATTTTGCAGTATCCGTCCCCCAGGAGTGGGGAGGGAATGGATATTTTGCAGTCTCCTTCCCCTGGAGTTGGGTGGGAATGGGGATTTTGCAGTATCCTTCCCCTGGAATGGGGAGGGAATGGAGATTTTGCAGTATCCTTCCCCCAGGAGTGGGGAGGGAATGAAGAATTTGCAGTATCCTTCCCCTGGAGTCGGGTGAGAATGGGGATTTTGCAGTATCCTTCCCCTGGAATGGGGAGGGAATGGAGATTTTGCAGTATCCTTCCCCCAGGAGTGGGGAGGAATGAAGATTTTGCAGTATCCTTCCCCTGGAGTCGGGTGAGAATGGGGATTTTGCAGTATCCTTCCCCTGGAATGGGGAGGGAATGGGGATTTTGCAGTATCCTTCCCCTGGAGTGGGGTAGCAATGGGGATTTTGCAGTATCCTTCCCCCAAATGTTGGTTCTTAGTTCCAGGCACATTATCAATTGTTCCTGGCGCTTTCAACATTATTAAAGGAGGAACATTTTCCATTCCACTTTGAGAAAGCTAGAATAGCATATCTGTTCCAAGCTGACAAGATAATCCAATATCTAGCTAAGACAATATGTAGGATGTGTAAGCCAAAGAGGTGATTATCTCAGTTTCCCTCACTCGCCATGCCTCCTCGTAGGTCCCTCACAGAACCGGAGGCTAAGCCTTTGACTGTGAAGATACTTCACCCTCTTGCTATTTAAATAGCTCTTTTGAACATGCCACTTAGAAGCTGCGGAGTGAGCCGTTGCAAAAAAGTCCATTTCTGAAAGAGGAGGAGAGAAATCTCTGCTTTATTTTTGCTCCACTGCAAAGAAATCGCAGATGGCCACGAGTCTTCCTTATTTGTTTATGTAGCGTGATTAATATGTTCTTTCCAATCTGTGAAATATATAATTTGAAATTGACCCGGGTGAAATAGTTCGAATTTAGCTTTGAAGGATTTTCTGTTTTTTTTTTTTTTAAAAGCAAATCAATCCAAGGAAATACTCCTATATGCGTTGTTTGTGAGAAATACCAACCCTAGGTTTTTTCCCCCCTCACTTTCACTTTTCCTGCAGTTTAAACTTAAAATAGGTAGAACTGAGGACAAATGAAAAAAGTTAATATATAAGCCTCTATTATCTCTACTAGGATCTGGCCCGTTTTAGCTTTGTATTTCCACTGTATTTGAACGCCTGGGAAAATGTGAAGACAGAAGTATCGTTTTAACAGTTTTCTTACGTGGCAAATTTACATTCTTGAAATAACCCCAGTTTGCAAATTGCAACGGGGAGGGGGAAAGGCCTTTGAGAGGGATATTAATACCTTAGCTTATTAGCAATCAAGTTTTCAAACAATTTAAATGACTGTGAGAGGAATTTAAACTACCCAACATAGCAAAATGGGTGTGTGTGTGTGTCTGTGTGTGTGTGTGTCTGTGTGTGTGTGTGTGTGTATGTATTTTTTCAATTTTATTTTATTTGGTTTGTCAAATATGTACAAGATAACAAGCATAGGTATAAACATGGAGATGGACATGAATGAAGGAAATGGATATAAATAAATGGGGACAGTTGGATAGGGACGGAAGGCACACTGGTGCACTTATGCGCTCCCCGTACTAACCTGTTAGGAATGGGGTGAGGTAGCAGTTAGACTTATATACCGCTTCATAGGGCTTTCAGCCCTCTCTAAGTGGTTTTACAGAGTCAGCATATTGCCCCCAACAACAATCCGGGTCCTCATTTTACCTACCTCAGAAGGATGGAGCCGAGGTGGCGCAGTGGTTAGGGTGCAGTACTGCAGGCCACTTCAGCTGACTGTTATCTGCAGTTCAGTGGTTCTAATCTCACCGGCTCAAGGTTGACTCAGCCTTCCATCCTTCCGAGGTGGGTGAAATGAGGACCCAGACTGTGGGGGTGATATGCTGACTCTGTAAACCGCTTAGAGAGGGCTGAAAGCCCTATGAAGCGGTATATAAGTCTAACTGCTATTGCTATGGAAGGCTGAGTCGACCTTGAGCCGGTGAGATTAGAACCGCTGAACTGCAGATAACAGTCAGCTGAAGTGTCCTGCAGTACTGCACCCTAACCACTGTGCCACCTCGGCTCTATATATAGAGGTCCAGGATAGACAGTTTGAGGTTGAAGCTGTGGGGGTTGAGGCAGGGGTGAGTTCTTGACAGCATTACTACCAATTCGGTGCCCAAAAGGTATTCCGTGCACGCTCTCATTTTGCTCTTGCACATGCCACATTGGCACTTTTAAAAGTCTGCGCATGTGCACACAATTAAAAAAAGGGGGGGGGGGAATCACATTTTTTCAATGAAGGTTGTTCTGCGTATGCGCACAACAGAAAATAAAGATGGTGGTGCCCAGGATAGAACCAGTATGGTCAGGTGTCCGGCAAAGTTACTACCTATTCGGCTGAACCATACCATACTGGTAGGAACCCACCTCTGGTTTGAAGATGTAATAAGTGGCACACTGGTGCGCTTATGCACCAACCATCAGTGCATTTTTCTTTGTTAAGCAACTTATAGCTAAGCTGAATGTTAGTTAGTTTTAAGAGTAGAAATATCCAGCATTAATAAATAATTTTTTGTAGTTCAGTTGCTAAGCTGTGCCTGATTTTTTGCAACCCCGTGGACCACAGTAAACCAGCCCCTCCTGTCCCTCAATATCTCCTGAAGTTTGCCCAAATTTATGTTCATTGTGTCAATGACACTATCTAACCATCTCATCCTCTGCTTCCCCCTTCTCCTTTGGCTATCAGTGGCCACTTTATCCTTGCTTGTGCTTGCTGCTATGCAGTGACAGAGTGCCATAAAAGGTAGGAAGGGGGAATGAATGAGAGAAAGTTTGGGGGAAGCAAAAGTAAGTTCTGTATCTCCTTGAGACGCTGCCTCAAGGTCACCAAGGAAGGAGGGAGTTGCATACCAACATGTGCTTAGACTGAAGGTTAGGAAAACATCTTGCCTGAACTTGTTTAGTTACACTGAGGTGGGCAATGAGGGAATTTGGCCCATGATTCTGGCTTTACACTTGACTTCTAATAACTATACCTTCCTCAACAAATGGAGCTGCACCTATCCCCCCCGCAAGAGAATGAAATATTTTGAGGAATATTAAAAAGGCAAGATATTATATTTCCTTAAAGGAGAAATGGAGAAACATGTTTTTAGAAGCTGGAAGCTCTCCCCCCAAGTCTTTCTTAATAGCCCCCAAGCAGAAACTGAGGAGGCCAACTTTTAGAAATGCAGATTTGGTAATCCATTCAAGACAGGATATTGTGAAACAAAGGCAGAATGGTAGGATTTGAAGCAGCCCCTCACCCAAGATCCAGCACAGGACAAAAGTCATTAAGCACAATAGGAATTGCCCAAATCCTTTCAGAAGACAAGCCCCTTCATTGTGCCATCCCAGAGCAGTCCAAACTTCACCTGGGAGCTCAGATAACCAATAAATCAGAAATTGACCAGATTAGCTCAGACAAACATCTAAGATTTGCATTTCCTCTTTTGCCTATAGAGCCAGCTATGACCCCTACATGACCTCCATAGGAATCTGACAATGGCCCATAGAATATTAAAGGACATGTTCTTGCACAGGAACAGGAAGCTCAAGTGCAAAGCCCAAGAGAAGGTCTAAACCCCACTCCACTCAACTCCGTTTTGTCAGCTGTCCAGACTCTCGTGTGGTTTTGCTTCACCAGAAAACCATCTTTCCAATCAGCCTCCATGTTTCCAGAGTGTTTCTCCCAGCTTGGAACTGAACCAGATGGATATTCCTTCCAACAGGGCCAAGAATCATTTCTATTAAGAGGTTTAAGTGGTTATAGGTCCGACATTTGCCTTTTCCACTATCAGGGTCTTTTCCAATGAATCATCTTTTCTAGTTTGGTGGCCAAAGTATTTGAGCTTTACCTTGAGTCAACAAATCAATGGATTTTAGTTAATATTAAGTATACCCCTTAAGGGTATACTTCACCATGCCAACCAAAGTATATATAGTCAAGGTTATGGTTTTCCCAGTTGCAATATATGGTTATGAAAGTTAGACCATAAGAAAGGCTGTGCCCCAAAGAATTGAAGCCTTTGAACAATAGTGCTGGAGAAGACTCCTGTGAGTCTCTTGGACTGCAAGACGAACAAACTGGTTAGTCCTAGAGGAGATCATCCCTGACTGCTCTTTAGGCCAAATCCTGAAGATGAAACTCAAATACTTTGGCCACCTAATGAGAAGGAAGGACTCACTGGAGAAGAGCCTAATGCTGGGAAAGATTGAGGACAAAAGAAGAAGGGGACGACAGAGAAGGAGGTGGCTGGATGGAGTCACTGAAGCAGTCAACGTGAGCTCCAGAGGATGGTAGAGGACAGGAAGGCCTGGAGGAACGTTGTCTATGGGGTCACGATTGTTTGCAACTAACAATAACAACAACAACAAATACCCCTTAAGATCTCAACGTGCATCTAATTCAATAAATTGCCTCGGAAATTTAAATATAAAGAGAGTGAGGGGGCTACCAAGTCATATGACATGTGCATATCGTATAATTCCTTTGTTCCCATTAAATACATCCATTTTTTAATGTAGTCAAACCATGATCCATGCGATTTAAAGTTATAACATGCTTCTGAATTATACACCAAATCTTGCATCTTATTGAGAATAATAGACTATTCAGTAAAGTTGGGCATAATAAAAGATGATCGTTCAATGTTGGAAGATAAAGGGATTTCAGATCTACAATTCTGAATCGCCAATAATGTGTTTTCCTTCGGTTTCTCAACAAACGGAGCTCTACTCATGCTGCAGGAAGACTAATCAATATTATTCCAAGCGGTCAAGGTTTAATGATGTGTTTGAAAATCAGGCAGATGATTTCCTATGTTGTGGAACATTACATGTTTTTTATTTTTTATTTTTTTTCTCATTTATCTATGTTTCTTTCCTTTCCTCTGCTTCCTTTCTCTTAAAGCAGTTTGTAGTCGTGCACGCAATGAAGGTAGTGGCTCAGTGGCTAAGGCGCTGAGCTTGTCAATCAGAAAAGTCAGCAGTTTGGCAGTTTGAATCCCTAGCACCGCCTAATGGAGTGAGCTCCCATTACTTGTCCCAGCTTCTGCCAACCTAGCAGTTCGAAAACATGTAAAAATGCAAGTAGAAAAAATAGGAACCACCTTTGGTGGGAAGAGAACAGTGTTCTGTGTGCCTTTGGCATTGAATCATACCGGCCACATGACCACGGAGATGTCTTCGGACAGTGCTGGCTCTTTGGCTTTGAAACAGAGATGAGCACCGCCTCCTAGAATCAGAAATGACTAGCACATATGTGCAAGGGGAACCTTCACCTTTAGACATGCACTCATCCCATATGTGAGTGACAAAAATCTAGTACATTGGAGGAACGGTTGGTGAAATGGATAAATAGCCTTCTTTGGTTAGGAAAAAAAATACATTATCCCCATTTATTTTGTGTAAAAATTAAGGAATTAATCAGCTTGTGAGTATGTTAATACTATGTTAATAATAACATAGCACAATTTAGAAAAAGAAAATCAATATGTTACTTTAGAGAGATTAAAATGTATTTTCACTTATAACTGTACAATATATATATGGCTTTCTGTCGGTCGGTCTCTTGTGACGGGCCGATAGACAGAGAAAAGGAAGCAGTCTGCTTCCTCCCATATTTGGGCATACCATGGGTTGTGACACTAAATACATACCTATTTCCCTGGCTCAGCTGATAAAGGAGGAGAACCTTGTAGCTTAGGGTATGGCTAGCTGATGAGAGCTAAATAGCTTGAAATAGATCTATACTAGTCTCCCTTTATTTATTTATCAGCACAAATGCAACATATGTATGTATGTATGTATGTATGTGTATGTGTATGTATGTATGTATGTATGTGTGTGTGTGTGTGTGTGTGTGTGTGTGTATGTATGTGTATGTATATATATATATATATATATATATATATATATATATATATATATATATATATATATATTCCTTCTTTCTTTTTTATTTTTCATCACTTTTTCTTATCTTGCGCTTTATTTTTTCTTTATTTTTTCTTTTTCATTCCTTACTTTATATTAGTTGTATTACCCGTGTTTCCCTGAAGTAAGGCAGGGTTTTATTTTCTTTTGACCCCCCAAATAAGCGCTTGGCCTTATTTTCAGGGAGGTCTTATTATTTTTGAGGTGCAGGAGGTGGCGAGCATGGTCACTTCATGGCTCCTGCTGTGTTGCAATATTTTCAGGGAGGGCTTATTTCAGTGAATGCACTCAAAAGCCCGATTCAGCTTATGATGTTTTTTATCTGGGGAGATCTTATTTTCAGGGAAACAGGGTAGGTGCTAACTTCTTTAGAAGTTTTAATTTAAAAAACAGTTTAATAAAAAAATTACCCCCCCCCCAAAAAAAAAAAGATAGTCCCCCACCCATCCAGAAAACCACTGGATGACAGTTTATGTTTATGCTGCCATCTAAGGGTCATCTAAGGTGTTGCATGTCTCATTTAAATGCAATTTGTCTCATGGGCCAATTTCAGATTTCCTTAATAAATAACTTTCTTCTGAACAGGAATAAAGGCTGATTCAGATATGCAAGAAGCATCCTTTAATTTCTTTTACGAAGCCACAATACAGGCAGTCCTCAACTTACAACTATGCATTTAGTGACCATTTGAACAGCACTGAAAAAAGTGACATCTAACTGTTTTTCACACTTACAACCGTTATAGCATTCCCATGGTCATGACCAAAATACGGATGCTTGGCAAATGACTCATAGTTATGACAGTTCCAGGGTTCCAGGGACATGTGATTCTATTTTGCGACCTTCTGACAAGCCAAGTCAATGGGGAAGCCAGATTCACTTAAGCGTGTTACTAGCAATAGCACTTAGGCTTATATACCACTTCACAGTGCTTTACAGCCCTCTCTAAAGCTGTTAGAACTCAACAGCCTCCTGGTGATTGGCTCTAAGTCAGCCAATTGGCTTTCATGCCCAACATGGGACTGGAACTCACAGCCTCCTGGTGATTGGCCCAATGTCACCCAGTCAGCTTTCAGGCCTAAGCTGGGAGTAGAATTCACAGTCTCCTGGTGATTGGCTCTAAATCAGCCAATTGGCTTTCATGCCCAACATGGGACTGGAACTCACAGAGTCTCCTGATGTTTGGCCCAATGTCACCCAGCCAGCTTTCAGGCTTAAGGTGGGACTAGAATTCATAGTCTCTTGGTGACTAGCCCAACTCATCCAGGGGCTTTCATCCCTAAAGCTGGACTAGATTCACAGTCTTCTGGTTTCTAACCTGGTTTACACGTGTAGATTAAACAACTTTTACAAGATGTACATTCAGGAGTGAGATTGAAAAATGTTAGCAACCGGTTCTCTGCCCAGTTGCTGGGTGGGCGTGGCCATGGTAGGCATGACCTATTCGGTCTTCTGCACTATGGGGGGAGGGTGGGCATTTTTGCCCTCCTTAGGCTTGGGAGGTTTTTCTCAAGTCTCCCGGAGGGTGAAAACAGCCTCCAGGAGGGCGAAAATGGCCTCCTCTGGGCTCCAGAGGTCCTCTGGAGGCCAGAAATGGGCCTGTTTTCAGACTTCCAGTATATCTGGTAGGCCTGTTTTTTGCCCTCCTCCGGAGGCTTTCCTGAGCCTCCAGAAGGGCAAAAGCGCCCTCCCCCGCACTCCAGAGGCCCTCTGGAGGCCAGAAACAGCCCCCTTTCTGGACTTCTGGGAGGCCATTTTTGCCCACCCAGAGCCTCCACACAGGCCCTGCACTTACTTGACATGATGAATGGGCTACGAGGAGACTCCTGGGAGGGGCAGGGGGTTCACTGATAAAAGGGCAAATGACAAAAGCGCGCCTGACTAAATCGCGGTGACAAAACTGCGAGTTCTAAACTGCGCCGATGAATGAGCGCTAAAGTGCGCCGACAACAGCACGCCGACAGAAGCGCACTGTAAACCTAACCCTAACCCTAACCCTAACCCTAACCCTAACCCTAACCCTAAACCTAAACCTAAACCTAAACCTAAACCTAAACGTAACCCTAAACCTAACCCTTACCTTAACTTAAATTGCACTTCTGTTGGCGCGCTGTTATTGGCACGTTGATGACGTCGCGTTGATGACGTCACGCTTCTGTCATGCGCATTTGTCGGGTCACGGGGGCAGGGCAGGATGGGAGCGGCCAGCCGGTCCTTGAAACAACCGGTTTGGTGAACTGGATGCAAAATCAACACCCGGTTTGCCCAAACCGGTGCAAAACGGCTGTATCCCACCCCTGTTTACGTTACTATGATTTATTTTAATCATGGTTTTCAGACAAATCATAGTGTCCTGATTTTCACCTCCTGCTAAATCTAAAAGCCCGGCTTTATAAACCATTATAGGTCATATCATGGACTGAGGAAAAAGCAAGCAAAACTGCATTAAGATTTGGCATGATATATGAACTTACTCTAAGAACTGAACTATTCTGAGGCCAAACAATGGTTTAATTTTCCTCGGAGCTGAGAAGTATATTAGGAGTACACAGGGAACGGAGTTTATTTTTCAAATACTGCTATTAACCCCTCTGGATAGAGGCATTAATCTCAAACATCCTGCATCTGACATCTTTCACAGTTGCTGACTTCATCCAAAATCTGTAATTAAAACAGCAGCAGAAAAGTCAATAAACTGTCATTGCCCGGTTTTCAGCAAGCATCTTCTGTCTTCAGTTCTGGGTCCGTTTATACATTTCTGAGCAGATTGATTCTTTTGTCAAAGTTGCCAAAGTCCCACAAGTTCCAGGTTCAAAAGAAGGAAAAGATAAAGGACAGAATGCTTTTCCCTGTCGGCTTGGGATGGCCTCATCAAACGGTTCATCTTTATTTTCAGCGCCAAAAATTTATTTCAAATTCCTGTTCAAATGGATGGGAAAGGCCATCTTCCCCCCAGCTTTCTCCCACGGACTCCTAAAAGGGGTGTGGAATTCTTGACTGACCTTAGGAGATGGTCAAGAGAGAGAGAAAAAACTATAGGGAAGAAATTGAGGAGTTCAGTTAAATGTGATGCTAAAACTCAACATTGAATCATTTGATGTGGTTATCTGAGATACCATGTCTCTTCTGGACAGAAGGATGGCTTTTGTTTCTTTTGGTTTTAGAGTAGAGTAGAATATTTAGAATATGATAGGGTAGGATAGGAATAGGAATAAGATAGAATAGCATAGCATAGGATAGCAGAGGATGGGATGGGATAAGGATTGGAATGGAATAAGAATAGGGGAGGGGAGGGGAGGGAAGGGTAGGGTAGGGTAGGGTAGGGTAGGATAGGATAGGATAGGATAGGATAGGATAGGATAGGATAGGACAGGACAGGACAGGACAGGATGGACAGGACAGGACAGGACGGACAGGACAGGACAGGACGGACAGGACAGAACAAAATAGAATAGAATAGAATAATGGAATGGGAATAGGATAGGATTAGAATCTTTATTGTCACTTTAAATCAGGGGTGGGTTTCTCGCCCCGTTTCAACCGGTTCAGTTGGAACGGGGCCGGCGGCGTCCTCGTGCACGTGCACGGTGCATGCATGCGTACTAGCGTCTGCGCGATGCTCCAGCTGCTCCTGGACGATCGCGCAGGCGCTGTATGCGTCCTGCGCATGCGTGGAAGCGCAGAACTCGTCAAAACCGGGTAAGGACCGCGGGCGGGCGTGCCCTTCGCCGTTCCAGGAAGTTACTTACTTCCGGGTTTGGCGACCAACCGGTTCGCAGGGACCGCCGCGAACCGGTTGAAACCCACCCCTGCTTTAAATGTACAATAATCAGCATACATTAAAATGAAATTTCATTGCATTCAACTCTGAAAAGATAACCATTTTGAACATACCCGCATACACCCACATATACAACAGAGAGAAACATCACAGTCTGGTTCAAATGTATATTTGGTTTTGGTATATTAACTTTGCAGTGGAATCTTTGTAGATGCTCCTGATCATTTGAATTATTACGCTCCAGATTTAACCAAAGGATAATGGAATGGGTGCTGAACATTTTCAGGATAGCATCCTTCAACCAAAATAATACAAGACAGGGAGCGCTCTTATTCTCTGTGCCTTATGCAACCAATACAGTGTGCCTATATTAATATAGGAGTGTGTGTGTGTGTGTATGTGTGTGTGTGTGTGTATTTGAACAAGTATTATTTGCTGGGGTTGTTACTTACAGAATGACTGAGAAATTTGGACTGTATATACTGCCTTGTTTGTTTTGTTTATTTATTTTCAATGCCAAGTAAACTGGCTTCATGTTAATACTCTGTTAAAATTGGCAGGGGCGTGTATGCATTCCTCTATTGGTTAGCACCGACAACAAATAGTACCGTGTGGTTTTATTCCTTTTCTTTCTCTGTTTTTTTCTCTCTCTTGTTTTTGCACAAATTTTTCTTGAACAGGTATGTTGGAAGAAATGTCCTTCTGGGTTCGGCTCCAAGTGGGGAAAAAGACACTGGAGACATGGTGGCTGCTTGGAAAGATGGTTTTAATGGTGGACAGGACCACATGGCTTGAGTCCTGAACAGAAAAGGGGATCACAGGCTTCAATGTTGGTGGAGAAGAGAAGGGAAACAAGGGAGGAAGAGAAGCCGAGTCCCTGGTTTTATCCCCCTCTGGCCTTTGATCTTGAGCTTGTGTTCTGATTGGTTGTCAGACTGCCATGGAGCCATGCAGGGACAACTCTCTAGGCTGCGTTTTGAATCCAGGTTTGGTTGATTTCTCAGATGCCATGTGGTGAATTGGGTAAAGGGTCAATATCATCATGCCTTAATCCTATCATTCTGGACCTGAAAGGGACTCTTTATTATATAAAGTGGACTAGCTCAGGGTTTAATGGTTCATTGACAAAGGGGGATGGGCAGGAAGCTGCAGGCAGCTATTCTGTCTTTTAAAACATGTTTCTTACTTTTTCACATCCAGAGAAATATTCTGCCTTTTCAATATTTCCTAGGATATTTCATTTTTCTGGGAGAGGGCTGGGTAATAACTTCCTACAGGTATATATGAACTTCATTGGCCTAATTTCACTGTAGTTTGAAGGCAGTGGTGGGTTTCAAAAATTTTTCGAACCTACTCTGTGGGTGTGGCCTCCTTTGTGGGAGTGGCTTGCCGGCCATGTGACCTGGTGGGAGTGGCTTGCCGGCCATGTGTTCTCTCTCCCCCCCCTCTCTCTCTCCTTTCTTTTGTCTCTCTGTCCCTTTTTCCTTTTTTTCTTTCATCTCTCACTTTTTCTTTCTTTTTTCTTTTTTTATTTATTTATTTCTTCCTTTCTTTCTCTTTCTCTCTCTGTGTGAGTCTGTGTGTGTGTGTGTGTGTGTGTGTGTGTGTGTGTGTGTCGGTGGGTTTCAAAAAAATTTGGAACCCCTTCTGTAGGTGTTGCCAGCTTTCTGGTGGAACCTCTTCTAACCGGTTCGGTAGATTTGACGAACCGGTTCTACCGAACTGGTGCGAACTGGTAGGAACCCACCTCTGTCTGAAGGTCTTCCCTTTCGCACATTTAAACACCCTCCTCATCCTGTAAGGAGAACTCACTCCTATTTCCAACCTGGCTGTTATATTTTTGAGATCTTCCTTATGAAATTCTGAATTTTACATACATTGCATCCACATTGCTGCTACTACCTGCTGAAAATCAATCAATCCTTCCTTTCATTTGGCCACAGGTTAGTGAGAATTATATTCAGCATTAAAAACAAAGTGCTAACATTATGCCAATAGTTTAACCTACGTGCCATAAAAATAACCAAGGTTTAAAGTAGTAGTGGAAATGTAAAAACATAGTGCAATACCATTAAGATTGTAAATGTAAATAGGATTTTCAAAACTGTGAATGTAACACATAAATACAGGCAATGGAAACACTATTAGATAAAGCTGTTAAAAATAGCTAAATATGAATAGCTAGGTTGGTATATAAAATCATGAAATTGCTAGACTCTACAGGTATTTCAAACTGAATAATAATGGTGTGACTGCAGCAACATGAATAATACAGAAAAGGGTCAGCATCAATTGTTAAAGATGTCCTAAAAGAAAATAGTCTCTACTGCTCCTCTTGCCATGTTTTCCTTCTTGTAGATTATATTTACTACAGTCATTGTATTTTATAAGTGATGGAGAGTTTTGATTGGATAGGTCAATGGAATTTCTCCCACAAAGCAGATCTGTGAAATAAATACAGTGGTGGGATTCAAAATGTTTTACTACTACTACTACTACTACTACTACTACTACTACTACTACTATTAAATATTTTTGGTCATAAGGCATGGCTTGGTGGGTGTGGCTTGGTGGGCATGGTAGAGGAAGGATACTGCAAAATCCCCACTTCCACCCCACTCCAGAGCAAGGATACTGTAAAATCCCCATTCCGTCCTTACCCCACATGGGTTCAAGGTCTGAGCTTCAAACTGAGCCGTGGTGGCACAGTGGTTTGAATGCAGTACTGCAGGCTACTTCTGCTGACCCCCCAGTGCCTGCAATATAACAGTTCGAATCTCACCAGACTTAAGACTGACTCAGCCTTCCATCCTTCTGAGGTGGGTAAAATGAGGACCCAGATTGTTGTGGGCAATATGCTGACTCTGTAAACTGCTTAGAGAGGGCTGCAAAGCACCGTGAAGTATAGAACTTTAAGTGCTATTGTTAAAGGTAAAGGTTTCCCTGCCCAGTTATGTCCATCTCCAGTGTGCAGGAGTCATCCTAATTTCTTAGATGAAGGAATTAGCATTGCCCAAAAACATTTATATGATCTTGTGGCCAGCAAGGCTGTATGCCAAGGTACATGAACTGCTGTTACCTTTCCATTGACGTGGTACCTATTGATCTACTCGCATTTGCATGCTTTCAAGCTGCTAGCTGAACAGGAGCTGGAGCTCACCCCATTGCGCGGTGCTTGGGTTTCGAACCCGGGATGTCAGTTTTCCAACTGAGAAGCTCAGCATCTTTAACCACTGGGCCATTGTGCCCCTTCCAAACTAGCCAGATGAATTTTCACATGGTGTATTATGCAAGATCCAAGCTACAGAATTAGTTCAGGATTCTGCAGACGACTTCTGAGAAGAAATGCCGAGTCCTTGAGCTCAGATCAGGTAAGCAAAAGGGGGTCAGAAAGAAACTTAATATTGTGCCAGCTTAGTTATCTTTAATATAAGAAGAGGGGGAGAGGGAGGGAGAGGGAGAGATTGGTTTAGTGGTTAAGGCACCAGGCTAAAAAATGTGAGACTGTGAATTCTAGTCCCACCTTAGCCATGGAAGCCAGCTGGGAAGCCTTGGGGAGAGAAAGAAAGAAAGAAAGAAAGAAAGAAAGAAAGAAAGAAAGAAAGAAAGAAAGAAAGAAAAGGTGGAAGAAAGAAAGAAAAGGTGGAAGGAGGGATAGAAGGATGGATGGATGGGTGGATAAATGGAAGGAAGGTAGGAAAGAAAGGAAAGAGAAAGAAAGAAAGAAAGAAAGAAAGAGAAAGAAGGAAAGAAGGAAAGAAAGAAAAGAAAAGAAAAAGGAGGAAGGAAGGATGGAAGGATAGATGGAAGGATGGATGGATGGAAAGATGGAAGGAAGGTAGGAAAGAAAGAATGAGAAAGAAAGAAAGAAAGAGAAAGAAAGAAAAGAAAAGAAAAAGAAAGAGAAGGAAGGAAAGAAAGAAAGAAAAAGGAAGAAAGGAAGGATGGAAGGATAGATGGATGGATGGATGGATGGGACAGATTGAAGGAAGGTAGGAAAGAAAGAAAGGAAAGAAAAAGAAAGAAAGAGAAAGAAGGAAGGGAGGAAAGAGAAGGAGGAAAGGTAGGAAAGAAAGAAAGAGAAAGAAAGAAAAGAAAAGAAAAAGAAAGAAAGAAAGAGAAAGAAAGAGAAAGAAGGAAGGAAGGAGAGAGAGAGAGAAATCAGAAAGTCCTATTATTTCTGGTAGTTTCTATTTCCTGACTGGTGTGCTGTGTGAATCCAGAAAACCGAATTAAGTAGTCCATGGTTACTTCAATCATGGATAAGTGTGTCACATGAACACGGCTTTTGAAGAGAAAATGCAAATGGCCGGGCGGAAGAAGAAGAAGAAGAGAATGGATTAGGGCAGGGCTGGCACTCTGAATGGGAGTTTCCCCTGATGTCCTCTTGTGGTTGATCCCACTTGCCCGGTTCCTTTTCTAAGGGGAGGAATGGAGTGCCGTTAACTGCAGATCAGCTGTCACTGATCACTGTCACCGACAATAGCTCAGTGACTAAGCCATTACTGCCAGAGGACCCCACCAGCTTGTGACTTTCTGTACCAATTCTCTTTGTTCAAAGACTGCAGACAAGCACCAAGTGTCCCTTTACAGAGACTTTGCCTGTCAGAAAAGGCTTGTTAAGGTTGTTTTCTTCTCTGCATGCGGTATACAGACGGTCTCAATTCTCAAGAAAATTCTCAAGTTGCTTCCTTAGGACCCCGAAACAAGGAAGCCTGTTCTCAATGTACCAAAAACAGCGGGATTCCCAGGAGCAGACAATGCATGTTCAAATGCCACTGAGTCGCTTTTAACGTCCCAGCAACAAGTTACCAACAGAAATGCTTCCAGGAGCCCACCCCGCCCTCTCTTTAGCAAAACCCAGTGGTGAAAGAGATGTGAGACGGTGAATAAATAGCATTCCTGAACAGTCAACGGGGTGAAAACACTTATTGAAAACGGACAAAGGGGTTTTAATTATTGGGTAGCGTTTGGCTTCCTTAGATGCTTTTATTTAATTCATCAACCGTATTGAGTTCTTGGTAGACGTCAACGTTGCCAGGGGGAACAATTAATCGGAATGCTGATGTATTATTAATAACTGCAATAGGAAGGTTTCAATCACCCCATTGTACCCTAGATGGCAGCAGAGAGAAACGGGATATTGGCACTCTTCTGCCACCTATAGGTGGGCTAGATTTTTGCAGCCCCTTACTTTCAATAAAAAGCTGCTAAGAAGATTCAATTCATGCACAGAGGACAAATTAATCAACCATAGCATGTTCATATGTTGGGAAGAGACACTTTTAGAATGAATAGGAGGCATTTTCACTGATTTGTGGTATCATAGCTTACTATGAAAATTCTAATGCTACATAGTGACCAAACTATTGCAGCAAATACACCCTAATATTTTTAGGAGGCCAATTTCTAGTTATTAGTTATTTGTTTTCCCTACAGGAGGTTTATTTTAGTTAAGCTAAATCTTAGTCCAACAAATCTTGGTTCATGATGACCAGCTCTCCAACTCACTGTTAATAGAGTGTCAGAAGTAAATTGCAACCTTTTAGTTATTGCAGTTGTTCATCTGGATTTGTAAGATCTATTTAGTATGCAGAGTTGGTTAACTGATCAATGGAAGAGCTGAACTCCAACAGAAACTCTGCCTAGGTTCATCTCTTTTATTCTAATTGCCAATAAGGGTTAGGAAATATCAGCAAAGAATCAATATTTTTAAAATACATCCAGTAGAACTCATCAGAACAAAAGCGTCTCTTCTTCTTCTTCTTTCTCCTCCTCCTCCTTCCTCCTCTTCTTCTTCTTCCTCCTCCTTCCCCTTCTTCTTCCCCCTCCTCTTCTTCCTCTTCCTCCTCTTCTTCCTCTTCCTCTTCTTCCTCCTCCACTTCTTCTTCCTCCCTCCTCCTCTTCTTCCTCTTCCTTCTCTTCTTCTTCTTCCTCCTCCTCCTTCCTCTTCTTCTTCCTCTTCCTCCTCCTCTTCTTCCTCCTCCTCTTCTTCTTCCTCCCCTCCCCCTCTTCTTCTTTTTCCCCTCCCACTCTTCCTCTCCCCCTCCTCTTTTTCCACCACCACCATCACCACCACCAGCAAGTTGCTTTTGGAGCTACTAGAGGTTCTCAAGAAAAGACAGGACAACCATTTGTCCAAGATGGTACAAGAAGGCTTCCTGCTTTGGGCAAAGGGTTTGGGCTAAAAGACTTGCAAGAATATTTCCAGCCCTATGATTCTAAGGAAAAGTGATGGATTACAAATGAACCAAATTGTATTTGTGTGCCCACTCATCACCTATCCGTTTTTTCCAAGATTCTCCGATCAAATTAGAGAAATCTTAGGAAAACAGATCTTCTTCTGGACAATCATTCAAAAGGCAGGAGCCCTATTCCACTCTGGATCTGAGCCCCCCTTCTTTCTATCTTTATCTCTGTTAAAGCAAGACTCGCTACATGCACTAGGGACCGATTTCAATTTTAAGGAGTATATTGGGTGAAATGAGGCAATAGCATTTGCTGTGCAGATGAAATACATTCTCCATTCTGCGGAAGCCTAAGGGAACAAACCCTTTATGTGCCCTACCTGCAGGCTTCTATCCCTGCAGTTAGAAGAGCTGAGGTTCTCCACATCTTCCTTCTGAGCAACGCGGCCCGAGAAAAGTTGCCAGTAATCAGAGTCTCTAAGCTCCTAACGATATCTACGCAAACGTGGGCCCACTGGATAGATCGTGCTTATTTGCTCTCTTTACCAGCTTGTTCTCTTTTGTGTAATCCATAAGTAAATACATTACAATCGCGGCGGTTGGGCGAAAAGAGAGAGAGGGAGGGGGCTTTGAATCACACAGCAGCTATCCTCCAGATTTAACTCTCCAAATTGAATCAATCATTCCTTCCACTTCGGTGCAGGTGAAAAAAGGGCCTCTGCGTTGTTACTCTGGAGTTTGCCATTGGAAAAGGCTTAGAACAGGATCATGTCAGGTGGAAGAGATTTGATGAATCTACCAAGGTTTGGTTCCAAATTTCATTTTGCCTCCAAGCTCCCATTGATCCTGTTCCCATAGTTTGTTCTTTCCTTCTCTTTAACACCAGATTAGAGACTTAGAATAACTTTATTGTCACTTTGAATGTACACTAATCGGCATACATTCAAATGACAGCTCTCAAAGGGTCTCCACCTCTAACATACACTACATAGTAAGGGTAAAGGTTCCCCTCACACGTATGTGCTAGTCATTCCCGACTCTAGGGGGAGGTGCTTATCTCTAGGGGGCGGTGCTCATTTCAAAGCCGAAGAGCCAGCCCTGTCGGAAGACGTCTCCGTGGTCATGTGGCCAGCATGACTAAATGCCAAAGGTGCACAGAGCACTGTTACCTTCCCACCAAAGGTGGTTCCTATTTTTCTACTTGCATTTTTACATGCTTTCGAACTGATAGGTTGGCAGAAGCTGGGACAAGTAATGGGAGCTCACTCCGTTACATGGCGCTAGGGATTTGAACCGCCAAACTGCCGACCTTTGTAGATAGAATGGATTCCAAGTATAGTGGAGGGCTTCAAAATGTGGAAATGTAACCTTGAAGCTGACGGCTACAGAAATTCTTCTTCTGTCTGTCCTCTACTTTGCCCTTCAATCTTTCAGATATCAGCAAATCCCTGAGTGCTTAATTTACTACCAGTTAAATTTTAACGGGAAGCAATCCTAGAAGTGCAGCATCACAGCTTCTCATTGCTGGGAGCTCTGCCTCTCAAGACCTCCTAACATGTCATCCCACCGGGGTCCTTCTTTGCAGAACAACAGACCATCTGGACTTCAATGGGGACTCAAGAGCAAATGGAGCAATTGGAGACGCAAGAGCATGTGTTAAAGAAAATGAGGCTCATTCTAACAAACCAACAAACCCAGTTCTAGGCTGCATAAACAGAGGGATAGAATCAAGATCACATGAAGTGTTAATACCACTTTATAAGGCCTTGGTAAGGCCACACTTGGAATGCGGCATCCAGTTTTGGTTGCCACGATGTAAAAGAGATGTTGAGACTCTAGAAAGAGTGCAGAGAAGAGCAACCAAGAAGGATTAGGGGACTGGAGGCTAAAACATATGAAGAACGATTGCAGGAATTGGGTATGTCTAGTTTGATGAAAAGAAGGACATGATAGCAGTGTTCCAATATCTCAAGGGCTTCCACAAAGAAGAGGGAGTCAAGCTAGTCTCCAAAACTCCTGAAGGCAGGACAAGAAGCAATGTGGAATCTAATCAAGGAGAGAAGCAACTTAGAACTAAGAGAAATTTCCTGACAGTTAGCACAATTAATCAGTGGGACAATTTGCCTCCAGAAGTTGTGAATGCCAATAAAGATTGGATAACCATTTGTCTGAAGTAGTGTAGGGTTTCCTGCCTAAGCAGGGGGTTCAACTAGAAGACCTCTAAGATCCCTTTCAACTCCTATTCTATTCTAGTCTTGTCTACATTCCAATATCTATTCTATTCTTTTCTATTCTATTCTATTCTATTCTACATTCCAATATCTATTCTATTCTATTCTATTCTACATTCAAATATCTATTCTATTCTATTCTATTCTATTCTATTCTATTCTACATTCAAATATCTATTCTATTCTACATTCCAATATCTATTTTATTCTACATTCCAATATCTATTCTATTCTATTCTACATTCCAATATCTATTCTATTCTATTCTACATTCCAATATCTATTTTATTCTACATTCCAATATCTATTCTATTCTATTCTACATTCCAATATCTATTTTATTCTACATTCCAATATCTATTCTATTCTATTCTACATTCCAATATCTATTCTATTCTATCCTACATTCCAATATCTATTCTATTCTATTCTACATTCCAATATCTATTCTATTCTATTCTACATTCCAATATCTATTCTATTCTATTCTACATTCCAATATCTAATCTATTCTATTCTATTCTATACTATACTATTCTACATTCCAATTTCTATTCTATTCTGTTCTATCCTATCCTATCCTATCCTATCCTATCCTATCCTATCCTATCCTATCCTATCCTATTCTACATTCCAATATCTATTCTATTCTATTCTATTCTACATCCCAATATCTATTCTATTCTATACTATTCTATTCTATTCTACATTCCAATATCTATTCTATTCTATTCTATTCTACATCCCAATATCTATTCTATTCTATACTATTCTATTCTATTCTACATTTCAATATCTATTCTATTCTATTCTATTCTATTCTATTCTATTCTATTTGATACCATTTGCACAGCCAAGGGGAGCATCCCAGCATCCTTTCTTGACATGAGGTGACTGCACTTGTCACGCTCAGCTGTAATCACCCCACAAACAGAAATAAGCTTACTGTGTTCACTTTGGGAAAAGTGCAAACCAGCAAGGCAGAGAGTGGCTACAATGCAAATTAATCAGGATAGACACTGCTGGGAAAAGACCACAGGTGGGCTACAAGGTGACCTTATTAAAAATTAAGGGCAAGTGAAATGAGTTCTGCTAATTTTTATAGGCTGAAGTTGGTCGCTGTTACTTTTCCTAAGAATCAGCAACTAGAATTCAGGAAGACCATAATAGGGACGCAATGGCTCAGTGGCTAAGACGCTGAGCTTGTCGATCAGAAAGGTCAGCAGTTCAGTGGTTCGAATCCCTAGCGCTGCAAAGCGGAGTGAGCTCCCGTTACTTCTACCAGCTTCTGCCAACCTACCAGTTTGAAAACATGTAAAAATGCAAGTAGAAAAATAGGAACCACCTTTGGTGGGAAGGCAACAGTGTTCCATGTGCCTTCGGCATTTAATCATGCCGGCCACATGACCATAGAGACATCTTCGGATAGTGCTGGCTCTTCGGCTTTGAAATGGAGATGAGCACCGCCCCCTAGAGTCGGGAACGACTAGCACGTATGTGCGAGGGGAACCTTTATCTTTACTTATGACCATAATAAAGAGTTGACTGGAATGCATCATTGATATCCTTTAATACACCTTTGGAATGATGTCCTGGCATTCTGTCGGATGAGTCTGGAGTTACGGCTACTCCTCAGATTTTACCCTGCCTTAAAACAAAATCATATTTCACACTTTTGCAAATGAAACCATACATGTGGGAAGCCAGCTCAGAAACCACAATGCAATCCCCAACTCAATTTTCAAATTAAGCCTCACTTTATCCAGACCAAATCCTGTTTAAGAACTCCTCAGCCTGGCTCATTTAAGTTTCACAAGTCTAATGTATTGACATGCACATATGTGTATTTGTAATTTTCACAGGAAAACATGTTAGGGAATAGAGATCATATCTGCCAGGAGCCAGGATTCAGACATTGACTTCAAAGAAGAGGCTCCAGCAGAACCCAGACTATGTCAGTCTAGAGAAGACACAAGCCAATAATCATCAGAGGCTGATCAAACACAAGCACCACTTGAACAGTTGGAGCATCAGATGATTGTGACATAAGGCCTTCCAGCCCATGCACCTGGTGAGTAGAGCAAAGAAGAGAGCAAAGAATGTGTCAGAATTGTCTAACAATTGGCAACTCCAAATCTCAGCTAACAAACGCTCTGCTTTAGCAAAAAAAATATCAGAACACCAAATACAAACTGGGTAGATACAACCTCATGGATGACCCTCACTTTGTCAAGGACCTTGGGCTACTCATCTCAAATGATCTAAGTGCCAGAGCTCACTGTAACAGCATTGCCAAAAAGGCATTAAGAGTTGTTAACCTAATTTTGCAAAGCTTCTTCTCCGGTAGCATTGCACTGCAAACTAGGGCATGCAAAACCTTTGCCAGACCAATTCTCGAATACAGCTTGTCTGCCTGGAACCCACACTGCATGTCGGACATTAGCACAATTGAGAGAGGCCAGAGATAGTTCACGAGAAAAGTCCTCCATTCCTCTGCTCACAACAGAATACCTTATACCACCAGGCTTGAAATTTTGGGCTTTGACAACCTAGAACTACGCCATCTTCGGTCTGGCCTGAGCATAGTACACAAAATTATCTGCTACAATGTCCTACCTGTCAATGACTACTTCCGCTTCACGCGCAACAATACATGAGCTCACAATAGATAACAAACTTACGGTAAACTGCTCCAAACTCGATTGCAGAAAATACGACTTCCGCAACAGAGTGGTCAATGCCTGGAATGCTCTACCTGATTCTGTGGTTTCATAGCAATAGCAATAGCAGTTAGACTTATATACCACTTCATAGGGCTTTCAGCCCTCTCTAAGCGGTTTACAGAGTCAGCATATCGCCCCCAAAGTCTGGGTCCTCATTTCACCCACCTCGGAAGGATGGAAGGCTGAGTCAACTTTGAGCCAGTGAGATTTGAACCGCTGAACTGCAGATAGCAGTCAGCTGAAGTGGCTTACAGTACTGCACTCTAACCACTGCGCCACATCATCCCCAAACTCCCCAAACTTAAACCTTAAACTGTCTACTGTTGACCTCACCCCATTCCTAAGAGGTCTGTAAGGGACTTGCATAAGCGCACCAATGTGCCTACCATCCCTGTCCTACTGTCCCCACTTATTCATATCCATTTCCTGCATTCATAATCAAGTTTATACATATCTGTTATGTTATACCTGCTTGACAAAATAAATAAATTAAACTAATTAAAGACGTTATGTGAGACTCCTTGCCAGACAAGGGAGTAAATCCCTTAATTAAAGACAGCTGGCTGCAGCCTTATTTAAGAGGCAGCCCTAAACCATCCTCTTTTGTTGGAATCAGCCATTGAATTCCAGCTGCTGAGTGATATTTGTGGAGCATTGGCTATAGATTTCTGAACCTCTGGACTTCTTGACAGCCCTGACCTGGCTTTTGGAACTTGAATTGGATTTTGACTATTCTTCTGTGTGTTTCTGTTAAAAGCAAAACCACTTAGGCAAGCTTCCTTTTTTTTTCTTCAGGGGCTGTTTTGGTTTGCATTCCTTGTCTGCTGTTATCTCCTTGACCTTGAATATACTACCAGTTTCCATAGCAACTGTGTGTGTGTGCAATTGAAACCAGAAACAGGACAATATTCATTCAATATGATTTTATAAAATTTTGCAAGAGAAACTTGCAAAAACTACCCCATTTGCGACACTGCCTGAGCCTCCTCGCAAGGAATAGTCTCAGGGAAAAAAAAATACTGAGATTTCAGTTCAGTTAACTAAGTTGGATAGAACTGGATAGAATCTGCTTTTCCACTCCCTATCAAAGATTGAGCCAATCCAGGGAAATAAATGAAGGAAAATAGGTTGTAAAACAGTATCAGTTGTAGGATTTTACAAACTGAACTCAGTCATCTAGCAGAATAACATTTTCTCCAACTAGACAAACTTGACCATCATTCTCCTATACAGACCTCCCCACATCTGAAGACGGTTTTCCATCTTATCTTTTGAACACCCTCTCTTCCTGAATTTGGATTTTTAACAGACTTTCTTTTGGGGGGGGGGGGGTCAATAGCTTTATCCTTCCCATTTTAAGATATTTTTTCTCTCAATCTTGCATTGATTCCAAATGGTGTAAACTCCTCTGAGTGAGTGATGAGCATCAGAAGCGCCAGAGAGAAATTATAAATTAAAACAAAGAATACATTTGTCTACTAAAAAAAAGTAAAGCTATGTGAAATGCTTATTCCTTTGAGGATAAATGAGTACACTAGACACTTTGGTAGCTCCAATCTTTAGCTGTAACCCTGGAGCCCTCAAAGATTCATCTGCTGGTAAATTCAGCCTACCTGCCACCCAACATCAGGGGTCACACTTTGTCCCTTGCCCCAGGAGCCAGAGAGACAGTGTCAGGCCCTTTGTCCTCTGGATCTTATCCTCTTCCCCCTGAATCCACCAAGCATTTTATCCTCCTTCTCCAGGAGATAATGTAGGTAGCTTTCATATATATCTGTAGATCTGTTTCAAGCTATTTAGCTCTCATCAGCTAGCCATACCCTGGCTGGGTTTTCAATTTGGGCTAATTGTACATGTTAGGCAGTTATAATATCCTCTAATCCACAAGCTCTCCTGCCTTATCATACATGTGTGTGTGTGTGTGTGTGTGTTTAATAGTTTATAACAGGGGTCAGCAACCTGCAGCTCCGGAGCCGCATGTGGCTCTTTCATCCCTCTGCTGCAGCTCCCTGTCGCTAGTTGGCTCCACAATTGATAGGGCTTTCGGTTAGGACAGGTAGAGGAAAAAGGATGCCATGCTGGGAGGGGACTCTATGGGGGTGTGGGGAACCAGACTTCCGGTCAGCAAAGGAAAAAGGACACCATGCTAGGAGGAGACTCTATGGTGGGGAAACCGCACTTCTGGTTAACAGAGGAAAAAGGACGCTGTGCTAGGAGAAGACTCTATGGTGGGGGAACCGCACTTCTGGTTAGCAGAGGAAAAAGGACGCTGTGCTAGGAGGAGACTCTATGGTGGGGGAACCGCACTTCTGGTTAGCAGAGGAAAAAGGACGCTGTGCTAGGAGGAGACTCTATGGTGGGGGAACCGCACTTCTGGTTAGCAGAGGAAAAAGGACGCTGTGCTAGGAGGAGACTCTATGGTGGGGGAACCGGACTTCTGATAGGCTTCAGAATTGAATGAGGGGGGCTTCTGTTTAGGACCTTTGTGGCTCTTTCAGTGTTTAAAATTGCCAACCCTGGTTTATAATATAAAATACAAAAATACAAAAGCAAATAGTAGGAAAAAAATAAGGGAGGGAAAGGGGAAAGGAGAAGTGTAGAAAAGAAGGGACAAAAGGAAAAAAAGAGAGAAGGCATTGGCTTCCGACTCTTTCTGGTGCAGTAAAATAAAACAGTATGTATGGCAAGAAAGTCCAGTTGCCTTTTGGGATGTTGGTAGCTTTCAATTCCCGCCCAGAGGACAAAAGTGGCCTCGTCAACTATGAAAAGTTGCTTCCGTTGGCAATGATGTATTTCCTACAATTACCTGCTCTCTCCCCAATGGGGTGGGGGAGAGGGAACACTGGTAGGAGGTGACAGATGAATAATATGTTTTGAAGGTGTCTTGCAAAAGAAGCGCTGAAGTTTTGAGCTTATGAATAACTTATAGGCTCCTCCGTGTCACCCCGTCGCTCCATTTGGGCTTATCTTTCTGATCGGCAGGAGGTGTAATTAAAAGAACAAAAAAGAGTAGCATCTGTGTACTGTGAGAAAGGGGAAGTGGGTGTCAGTGTGTGCAAGTGTGCGCAGGAAAGAGAAAGCATTGCTATGCATCGCTGTACAAGCATCTCTCTGAGCACTGGTATCTTTCTTTCACAGCCCGTCAACCTCTTCCCTCCCTCCGTCCCTCCCTCCCTCCATTCTCTGTTTGTGTTCAACCCGGAGCTGGATTTCCAGTTAGTTTAACAAACCCATTCCTGCATATCGGACCTCCTTTATTTTCCTCTTTACCCCAGGAGTTGGTAATCTGGATTCTGAGGGTTGCATGCTTCCCTCAAGCCTTTTTTTGGGAGGGGGGGTTCCTTCTGGGCCCCTCTGAAGCTACGCTTGCAGAAAAAACAGGAGTGTGATTTGAAGTAGGAAGGAGGCAAGAAAGTGAAATATTTAGCACAAGAGAAATTGAAACAGAATAAAATAGAATAGAATAGAGAAGCATAGCATAGCATAGCATAGAATAGAATAGAATAGAGCAGAGCAGAGCAGAGCAGAGCAGAACAGAACAGAACAGAACAGAACGAACAGAACAGAACAGAACAGAACAGAATAGAATTCTTTATTGGCCAAGTGTGATTGGACATGAGGAATTTGTCTGGTGCATGTGCTCTCAATGTACATAAAGAAAAATAAAATAGAATACATTCATCAAGAATCATAAAATACAACACTTAATGATAGTCATAGGTTACTAATAAGCAATCAAATTATCCTAGGAAAAAATAAAACAATATAATTTTGAAGATGCAAGCAACATGGTTATAGTCATAAGTGGAAAGACTTAGGTACTAGGAAGGAAGAGAAGAATAACAGTAATACAGTCTTAGTAGATAATTTGATGGTTTTTGTGGGGATTAGTTGTTCAGCAGAGTGATGGCATTCGGGGGAAAACTGTCCTTGTGTCCAGTTGTTCTGGTGTGCAGTGACCTGTAGCATTGTTTTGAGGGTAGAAGTTGAAACCATTTATGTCCAGAATGTGAGGGGTCTGTAAATATTCTCAAAAGGCTGCTAAAGCTCATGTTGTCAGGTTGAAGAATCCAAGAGCCAAGATAGAGTTCAAAAGTACTACGAGTTTATTACATGCTACCTCTACACCAGCATCTGATCTACTAATGGTCGAGGAAAATTGGTGCAAGATGAGAGGCAACTGAACTCATGGAGGGCTGGACTTAGGTCTCTAAGAGCCATGGTGGCGCAGTGGTTAGAGTGCAGTACTGCAGGCTACTTCTGCTGACTGCCAGCTGCCTGCAATTTGGCAGTTCGAATCTCACCAAGCTCAAGGTTGACTCAGCCTTCCATCCTTCCGGGGGGGGGGGGAATGAGGACCCAGATTGTTGAGGGCAAGAGGTCTGTCCTGTAAAGCACCGCAAAGCAGTATATAAGTCTAAGTGCTATAGCTGTTGTTCTTGTGGGAGCATAGTGACTCAAAACTAATGACCCTTTTGACCCTTTGGCTCAGCCTGGTTATTTCCTACACATGCAAGTACAGGTAGTCCTTGACATATAAGCAGTTGCTTAGAGTCTGGACAGTTGTGATGGACCACCCTTAGGGGAATCTCTGACCTGAAGCTCTGATGGTCAGTCCCTTGCCCTTGGTCCTGTGACCACACATTCAGCAATTTAGGACTGGCTCACATTCATGGCCCTTTGCAGCATCCTATGCTCAGATGACCATATTTTACAATTGGTTTTGCCCCAAAGTTGGCATTTACTTCTGGTGCCTTTGTGTATGGCAAAACTGGCTCATAGCAAACCTTGGCTTTGCTTAAGGACGGTAGCATTCACTTCATGAGCCGAGATGGCGCAGTGGTTAGGGTGCAGTACTGCAAGCCACTTCAGCTGACTGTTATCTGCAGTTCAGCGGTTCAAATCTCACCAGCTCAAGGTTGACTCAGCCTTCCATCCTTCCGAGGTGGGTGAAATGAGGACCCAGACTGTGGGGGCGATATGCTGACTCTGTAAACCGCTTAGAGAGGGCTGAAAGCTCTATGAAGCGGTATATAAGTCTAACTGCTATTGCTATTGCTATTCATGGTTATGGTGGTTGCTTTATGACCATAGTATTTGCTTAACAACCACTACAAATAAGGCCACCAAATCAGGACTGTCCTTGACCTATGTCTGGTTGCTTACCCAGTTTACAACCATCAGAACTTACAACTGTAATGGACAAGTAGTCATAACTTGAGAACTCTACTCTACTCTACTCTACTCTACTCTACTCTACTCTACTCTACTCTACTCTACTCTACTCTACTCTACTCTCTATTTTCTATTGTAATTCTAATTCTATTCCAGTACAAAGCCGTTAAAATACTATCTCTAACCTTTTTCTGTAACCTGCACTGTTTATTTGGCCTCTGGTCATAATGTTAACTTGCCTTGCTGAAAAATACTAAGAGACCATTGGGTTTGCCAACTCGTTCTCATATCTTTATTTGGATTTGAAGGCAGGTGGCATTTAATACCAACCTGCTACCACAAGCCGTGAGTTGACATATTGAGAGCCCGGCCAGGTGATGCTGAAACCGAAGCTGCAATCTTCCCCAGGTGAGAACAGCCAGACGCCTCGTTGCCAACCAGGCAGGCAGTTGCTCTGATTGAGAATTTCTGTGTCAGGCACTTGCCAGGTTCCGCCCGCCTGATTGTTAATTAGAGAAGATGAGCTTTTGCTTCTGCTTGGTTGAAACCTCATGTCTGGAAAAAGGAGACGCTCAGCTTGCTTTGGGGATAGATAGATAGATGATAGATAGATAGATGATAGATAGATAGATAGATAGATAGATAGATAGATAGATAGATAGATAGATAGATAGACAGACAGACAGAAAGATAGATCAAGAGATTGAGAGATCGATAGATCGATAGATATATAGATAGGTAGATAAATAGATAGATAGATAGATAGATAGATAGATAGATAGATATAGATAGATAGATAGATAGATAGATAGATAGATAGATAGATAGATAGATAGATAGATAGATAGATGATAGTAGATGCTAGATGATAGATAGATAGATAGATAGATAGATAGATAGATAGATAGATAGATAGATAGATAGATAGGTGGGTGGGTGGGTGGGTGGGTGGGTGGGTGGGTGGGTGGGTGGGTGGGTGGGTGTGGATGGATAGATGGATGGATGGATGGAGGTAGGTAGGTAGGTAGGTAGGTAGATGATAGATGGATGGGTGGATAGATGATGGATGGATAGTAGATGATAGCTGGTAGGTAGGTAAATGGATGGATGGAAAGTAGAGATAAATAGAGTTTGAGATAAGGGCTAGGAACAGAATCTTGTAAATCTGACCATGCTTTTCTTCCCTTCTCTCTTATAACCCAGAGAGCCAGGGAGTGTCAGGAACAAGTAACCAGGAACAGGAGTTAAGTTCTGAATATTAAACGTTTGCAACTTCCTAATTATGCACAAGAATCTGATCCAATAATGGTCAAACCAAACTGGCACTAGATTAGGATCAACTTGAGTTTTTTGTGGGAATGTAACAACTCCAAACTAATGACGCATTTAACCCCACCCTCAGGCTCAGCCTGCTCATTTCCTACAGGGAGGACCAACCTTAATTATTACATCTCTTTCAGGATATAAGGAACGCTTATGTCCCCTTTGTTAACCTAATGGTTTTTGAATGTTTGCCTCAAGGCCATCTCCCTGGTTCTTCACAATGGTTCTGCACTTAAGTCTTCATATTCTCCAGAGATGTAAGAGTTGCATGGGTTCCTGGATAATACCTCTTTCCGTGCATGCTTCAAACTCATATGAGACAGGTTACTGCATATATGACAATATTTCTTTCCAAACGCTTTCCCTTTGGTGCTCCTCCTATCTCTTACATGTAGCTCTCCCATCAGTGCCTTTAAGCACTGGCACACCAGCCCATGTGAGCCAAACAGACATTAAACGTTTATGGTGAGGCATTTCATTGAACACCACCTGCTGTTCAACATGAAAAGTTGATGTTCCACAAAGCTATGAGCAGGAGGCTCCAAAAAAAAAAAGCCATTCCAGCCTTTGGATGGCATTATTCATATATGAAAAAGCACGGGGTGAATTAACAATCCGTGGCATGAGTCCTTACATAAAGAGGCAATGAGCCATCAAAGCAGTTGGTCACAATAGTGGGGCTACCATATTGGTTTGCAAAGGATCCAGATGATCAATCAAATGCAAACAAAAAGTACAGGCTTTGATGCCATCTAGTGGATGTCAAGAATTTTGCCGTCCAGGTATGGAGGCTGTATCAATGCATGTGGACTTCGTCATGTCAGGGTTCCGAATAACGCATCCACCAAAAGCAGAACTCTGAGGCTGGTATATTGCTCAAAGAACATGTTTTATTGGATACATCATATCAGCACAGCTAGTGAAAACCAACTCTAAAAGTTATCATGTTTCCCCCCTTAATTAAAAGAATAGTTATACGCCCCCCCCCCTCTGATGTCACTGGTCACATTGTCCAATGAAAGTATCTGGGAGACTGCCTGGTCAATCGTCTCCTCCTTCACTTGCCACCTGTTGAGATGACCTTGGTTCCCACAAGAAAACCTTTTGTTTCGACCAGTAGCCGGTCCACCTAATTCCCCCTTTCAAAATTCATGGCAACAATGAGGCAGGAAAAGATGGGTTCAGTCAGGCTCACTTCAGAGTTAACATCTCACATGTCAGTCAATGAAGAAGCATTGGCCAGGATGCTAAGACCCAAAGGTGATATCATTTTTTCATTACACGGTTCAACTGGTAAGAATTGAAACAGGAAACCTCCAAATTGAATCTGGTCTTAAGACTGTAGAAGTAGAGGCAATATGAAGACAATCACACTTACTTAGCTTGTTGTCTTCTATTTGGGTCCCCCCCCCCATGCAAATAGGCAATAATGTAAAAAAAAAAGCACTCTTTCTTAATGAATTCTTGAACCTTGTTCCTTATTTTTTTTAAAAAAATCTTTCTTTGAATCTGCATCTCTCTGCCTTCACTCGATCTCCTGATGATCGTGAACATAGAATTTTATGGGCATATTCTCTGCGGAGCTTTGTACCTTTTGAAAATTACTCAGAAACAATACTTCAGAGCTCGTATAAACACAACTTATCTCTGCTAATAAAGCAGATTTTGTTGTTCTTGTTGTTTTTCCAGGCTCCTCTGATAGCCTGAAAATAAGCTGCAGATGCTTTATGAATCCTATTTTTAAACTGGCTTCTTAAAGCAGCTCCACCTTTTTTCAGCCACATATTTTTAACAAATCACGGGGATATGTTATATTTGTAAAAGGCCTCAGATTCTTCTGAAGACTGTATTTTTCAGACTATAAGACACACTGGAATATAAGACGCAGCTTACTTTTTGGGGAGGAAAATAAGAAAAAAAATCTCCCCCAAAATAAGGCCAACCACCTATTTTAGGGGTCAAAAGAAAATAAGACCCTGTCTTATTTTCGGGGAAACACGGTAAAGGTTTTCCAGCCTCTGCAGGATCTCAAAGTTAAAACAAACAAACAAACAAACAAACAAACAAAAAACCCTTAGGAAGCATTTGCAAATGAAATTCTTACCACCTGCAACCGAAGTGACTCAAGCCAAGGGAGGGGGGAAACACCACATTATTGCATTCCCGAAAACCATGCTTCTTTATCCAGATCAGCTGCTAAGGATGCTATGAACTGCATTTGAACTTCGAGCCCAACCTTTCTGTAGGAAGTGGCAATCCTTTTCTCTCTCTAATTAGGCTTCCAGATGGGTGTCATTTATATAAAGTTGCAGACAGACAGGAAGGCCCAGAATAAAGCGGTCCACTGTTATCTTCTGCCTTCCACCCATTTGCATTCCTGTAGCAATCCTTGGGGTTGCCTTCCCGTACAGCAAAAAGCGACGTTTTAGCCCCCCTTGGTGCCAGAATAGAATAGAATGGAATGGTAGAGAATAGAATAGAATATTGGAGAATAGAATATTGGAGAATAGAATATTGGAGAATAGAATATTGGAGAATAGAATAAAATATTGGAAAATAGAATAGAATAGAATATTGAAAAATAGAATAGAATAGAATATTGGAGAATAGAATATTGGAAAATAGAATAGAATATTGGAAAATAGAATAGAATATTGGAAAATAGAATAGAGTAGAACAGAGTAGAGTAGAGTAGAGTAGAGTAGAGTAGAATAGAATAGAATAGAATAGAATAGAATAACAGAGTTGGAAGGGACCTTGGAGGCCTTCTACTTAGGAAGAATACCC
Organism: Thamnophis elegans; assembly: GCF_009769535.1. Classification (NCBI taxonomy): domain Eukaryota; kingdom Metazoa; phylum Chordata; class Lepidosauria; order Squamata; family Natricidae; genus Thamnophis; species Thamnophis elegans. The sequence continues at coordinate 41,341,286 of NC_045553.1, forward strand.
TACATCACTTCAGACAAATGGATATCCAATCTCTTCTTTAAAACTTCCAGTGTTGGAGCATTCACAACTTCTGGAGGCAAGTTGTTCCACTGATGAATTGTTCTACCTGTCAGGAAATTTCTCCTAAGTTGCTTCCCTCCTTGGTTAGTTTCTACCCGTTGCTTCTTGTCCTGCCCTCAGGTATTTTGGAGAATAGCTTGACTCCCTCTTCTTTGTGGCAGACTCTGAGATATTGAAAGACTCCTATCATGTCTTCCCTGGTCCTTCTTTTCATTAAACTAGCCATGCCCAGTTCCTGCAACCGTTCTTCATATGTTTTAGCCTCCAGTCCTCTAATCATCTTTGTTGCTCTTCTCTGCACTCTTTCTAGAGTCTCTACATCTTTTCTACATCGTGGCAACCAAAAGCTTCCTGGTTTACTTGAATGCCATCATTGTGGGCCCCAAGCTCGGATGAGAAAGGAAAGAGGGTAGGAGTCAGACTGCAACAAATCAGCCGAGATTTCAACATTGCATCATTATGCATCAAAACCCAGAATGATGCTCGCAACGCACTGCAGACTGGATAAAATGGTGGATGAAATGCAAAACTGGGGGCCTGGTAATATGATGGGAATAACACAAAGAACAAGAAGAGTTGTGTGGTTGTTACTTGCTGAGACGTTGCTGGTTTTAAGTCTGCAGATAACAGGAAATTCCTCTGCTCCTCTGGTCGCTTGCAACCTGATTCTTGCAATATTTCACAAACTTGGCAGTGCACTTAGTAGAAGAAGAGGGAACCGTGTCAGAGCTATGCTCCCATATGTTCTTGTTCTTCTGTTCATGAATTACCTGTCAATCATGGGGAAGCTTCCATCAGCATAATTCTCTCTCTCGCTTCCTCGCTCGCTCCCTTCCTCCTTCCTTCCTTCCTTTCCTTCCTTCTTTTTTCTTTTTTCCTTCTTTTGTTATTCTTTCCTTTCCTCTTTCTTTCTTTCTTTCCTTCTTTCCTTCCTTCTTTCTTTCTTTCTTTCTCTTTCTTTCTTTCTTTCTTTTTCCCAAGGCCACCCAGCTGGCTTTCATGGCTAAGATGAGACTAGAATTCATACTCTCCCACTTTCTAGCCTGGTGCCTTAACCACTAAACCTCTCCCTCTCCCTTTCCCCCTCCCTCCCCCCTCCTCTCTCTCTCTCTCTTTCATTTAGAATGGAAGCAAGGAAAGAACAGAAGTTTCGACTCTTGTCGAAGCTCCATGCCAGCAGACGTTCATGGGTAACAGTCGGAGCAATGAGATAGTTGCTGATATGGAAAGCAGCACCTTTAACATACAGGATCCCTTTGGGAGTCCTTTGATGGGACAATGGAAGGTGTATTTATAGATAGTCATGACCTTTCCAGCCAGCTTCTAGCAAGCATGACGATGAACAGACCTTGAAGTGGGTGTGTTGGGTTCTATAACAATGCTTCAAGCTCTAAGCACCTAGTGCTTATAAGCAGCATCCTGAATGACAGGAAGCGAGCTTCCTATAATGTTCTCCACTGTCCTCACCACTCTCTGTAGGGACTTTCTATCCGAGGCGCTGCTGCCACCAAACCAAACAGGGATGCAGTTTGTTAAAACGCTCTCAAGCATGCCTCTGTAAAAAGTGGCCAGGAAAGAAGGAGACAGATGTGCTCTCCTACTCCAACACAGGAAATGCAGATGTTAGTTTGCATGCTTCACTAAGGATCTAACCATCTCATCCTCTGCCATCCCCTTCTCCTTTTGCCTTCCATCTTTCCCAACATCACAGTCTTTTCCAATGAGTCTTCCCTTCTCATTTGGTAGCTAAGTCTTTGAGCTTCAACTTCAGAACCTGTCCTTCCAAAGGACAGTCAGGGTTGATTTCCTTTAGGATTCACTGATTGAATCGCTTTGCTGTCCAAGGGACTGTTAAGAGTCTTCTCCAACCCCAGAGTTTGTAAGCATCAATTCTTCAGTGCTCAGTCCTCCTTATGGTCCAACTCTGACAGCCATAGAGTATTACTAGGAAAACTACAGCTTTGGCTACGCTGAGGTATATAAGGAAATTACAAAGGAAGTTGCAGTAGGAGAGATTCAGTTCAGGACATTGGTGCCAAGAGAAAATGTGATGGTCAATGCCAAGTCTAGTGGATATATTTTGATTTTGAGCAAAGCTGCTTTGTCACCCTGATCTGTATAAATTATGCTTTTATATTTATAGAACCTCAGAGACCAGCTCTGGAAAACAGACTAGCCAAGCCACGCATGGTGAGTAGGGCATGAGATAGCAATAGCACATATAACTATTCAGAGGGCTTTACAACCCTCTCTAAGATGTTTACAGAATCAGCATCTTGCCCTCAACATTCTGGGTCCTCATTTTACCCACCTTGGAAGGAAGGAAGGCAGAGTCAACCATGAACTGGTCAGGATCAAACTTCCTGGCTGTGGGCAGAGTTAGCCTGCAATACTGCATTCTAACCACTGCACCACCACAGCTTCCTTTCTCCCTCCCTCCCTCCCTCCCTCCTTTTCCTTCCTTCCATCCTTCCTTCCTTCTTTCCTTCCTTCCTTCCTCCCTTCCCAAAGAAAAGTTTATATACAACTTATACAACTTAAAGACATATACAACTTCATAGTATTTTACAGCTTCTCTAAGCGGTTTACAGAGTCAGCATCTTGCTCCCAACAATCTGGGTCCTCATTTCACCCACCTTGGAAGGATGAAAGGCTGATGGAAACCATGAGCCTGGTGAGATTCGAACAGCCAGGTTGCAGGCAGCTGTCAGTCAGCAGAAGTAGCCTACAGTACTGTGTCCTAACCACTGCGCCACCATGGATGTTCCTTGTCTTAAGACATGCATCAATTGTTTGAATTCCATGCTCTTGAATACATCATTTGTGTCATTTGATAATGACCCCGTGACATAGCTTGATGGCTCCTCCTTGGTTGCCTAGGAAGCTGCTCATCTGGCATGATTTTGAAGTTTCAGCTGGTGCATCAGTCTTTTTCATGGCTTGAGATCATGATTTGCTCTTGGGGAGGAAAGCGATGGCAAATCTAGACAGTATACTAAAAAGCAGAGACATCACCCTGCCAAAAACAGTGCATATAGTCAAGGTTATGGTTTCCCCAATTCCAATGGATGGCTGTGAAAGTTGGACCATAAGAAAGGCTGAGCACCAAAGAATGGAGGCTTTTGAACTCTGGTGCTGGAGAGGACTCCTGCGAGTCCCTTGGACTGCAAATATCAAACTGGACAGTCCTAGAGGAGATCAACCCTGACTTGCTCTTTAGAAGGCCAGATCCTGAAGAGGGAACTCAAGTACTTTGGCCACCTGATGAGAAGGAAGGACTCACTGGAGAAGAGCCTAATGCTGGGAAAGATTGAGGGTATAAAAAGAAAGGGACGACAGAGAATGAGGTGGCTGGATGGAGTCACTGAAGCAGTCGGTGTGAGCTTAAATGGACTCCGGAGGATGGTAGAGGACAGGAAGGCCTGGAGGAATATTGTCCATGGGGTCGCGATGGGTCGGACATGACTTCACAAGTAACAACAACAACAAATCAGAAGAACAACAATAATCAAATCTGAAACAGGCATGCAAGCCACCAAAAATATACCTCGCCAGCCCATATGTGAAACACATTAGTTTGTGCAGCATTTAAGAGTAAGAATAAGAATTGGGTAGAAGATGTGAGGATGGGAGAAATCTGATAGGAGCATCTCGGGAGATTAAAACCCCTGTTCAGAATTTTACCGGAGTGAATATCTAACTCTCTTGAAATGCCTACAGTGCTTGGTGGAAGGAAAGAAAGATTAGAAGATGACTGGAAGCAAAACAGATGAAGAGAAAACTTCATTGGAAAACTTGCAAAACCAGGCTAAGGTTAGATCATTCCGGAGAAGATCTATCTGTCACTGCTCAGATTTGACGCCCAATTTGATGACATAAGATCAATCGCAATTGCAATAATAGAAGAACATGCGATTTACAGAGCCAGGAAGCAGCTTGAGGAATACATTAAGGTGAAGGTTCCTCTTGCACATACGTGCTATTCATTTCTGACTCTATGTGGGGGTGATCATCTATGTTTCTAAGCCGAAGAGCCAGTGCTGTCCGAAGACGTCTCCATGGTCATGTGGCCGGCATGACTAAATGCTGAAGGTGACTGGAGCACTGTTACCTTCCCACTAAAGGTGGATCCTATTTTTCTTCTTGCATTTTTACGTGCTTTTGAACTGCTAGGTTGGCAGATGCTTGGACAAGTAACGGGAGCTCACTCCATTATGTGGCGCTAGGGATTTGAACCGCCGAACTGCCGACCTTTCCAATTGACAATCTCAGCGTCTTAGCCACTGAGCCACCCTTTTGTGGAATACATTAAAGTTGCATTACCCTGCCTCCAGTGGATTGAAACCAGTGGAATGATAGAGAAATCATCACCTCCAATCCAGAGGACAGAATATTATTCCGAAGAGCTGGCAACTGAAATTGATGGTGTTCTGTAAGGAGATTAATAGACATGACTATTTTTAAAGGGGAAATAGTGAATGGAAAAGTGTTAGCTGGAGGGATTACATCAGTATTTCAGTTCTTGTTTTGAGATACAGAAAGTGACTAAGACGCTGAGCTTGTCGATCAGAAAGGGCGACATAACAAGAGTGAGCTCCCATTACTTGTCCCAGCTTCTGCCAACCTAGCAGTTCGAAAGCATAAAAATGCAAGTAGAAAAAGCGTTCCGTGCACCTTCGGTGTTTAGTCATGCCTGCCACATGACCACGGAGACGTCTTCAGACAGCGCTGGCTCTTCGGCTTTGAAACGGAGATGAGCACCGCCCCCTAGAGTCGGGAACGACTAGCACATTAGTGCGAGGGGAATCTTTACCTTTACCTTTGAGATACAGGGAAATCAGAAAAGGGGCTCTGGTAAGGAGCAACCGAATGACAACTTTATTTTACTTACTTATTAAATTTTTATGCCTGACAAATGCCAAGCATTTGTGGGCTCCTTGTTATTTTCTGAGCTAGAGCACTGATGATGTTACCTAGTTGGGTAATGAAATGTCTACAAGGAAACCACCAAGCCCAGAGAGCACCAAGGACTCCACAGTTCAAACCTGACCTACAGATGTTCTCTTCTTTTGGTGCCAAGAAATTTTCAGGGCCAATAGGAGCTGGACTGCGCCACTTTCAGGCTAATGACGGAGATATCCTAGATTGTCTATATGGGGACATTTTAAGTTGGGAGAACAAGGAAAACCACTTCAGTACCATTAGAAGTTCCTCCAGATTACCTTCCCAGCAGGTTGGGAATGAGATGAAGGCCATTCTAAAGGCACCTCCAAATGGTTTTTGTGTCATCTCTATGCCAACGCCCCTCTTCCTTAAGCCCCCAAGTCCAAGTAAACCCTTTCAGATGGCATTGGATGAACTCCTTCCTGAGGGGTCCTTGATGCTCTCTAAGCTTTCTAGCACTGAGGATGCTACATAGTTGGGTGATAAAACATCTGCAAGAAAACCACCAATCTCACAAAGCATCAAGGACCATGTTGTTGTTGTTGTTGTTGTTGTTGCTCTTCTTCTTCTTCTTCTTCTTCTTCTTCTTCTTCTTCTTCTTCTTCTTCTTCTTCTTCTTCTTCTTCTTCTTCTCCTTCATCTCCTCCTCTTTCTCTTCCTCCTCCATTTTCTTCTTCCTCCTTCTCCTTTTCTTCTCCTCTTCCTCCTCCCCTTCTTTCTCTTCTTCCTCCTTCTCCTCCTCCTCTTCTCCTCTTCCTCCTCTTCTTCCTCCTCCTCTTCTTCCCCCTCCTCTTCTTTTTCTTCTTCACCCTCTTCTTCCTCCTCCTCCTCTTCCTCCTCTTTTTCTTCTTCTTCCTCCTCCTCTCCTCCTCCCTTCCCCCTCCTCCCTGTAAACCCCACTCCCCTTCTAGCACTGATGGTGTTACCCAGCCGGGTCCCAAAAACGTCTGCCAGAAAACCACCCAGCTCAGAGACCCCCAAGGAGCCCTCATTTCAATCCTCCCCCGCCCCCAAGCTACAAATACCTTCATTGGGACTCCCTTCTCATCCCTCCACGTCCAACCGCCAACCCCAGCTGGAAACCCACTCCGAATCCTCCCAACCCGTCACCCCATGTCAGCCGCCGCAAGTTGTGGGGACAGCCAGCCTCGCCCCCCTCCCAATCCCTCTCCCCTCCCGCAGCCACCTATTCGCCCCTTCTCGGGGGGGGGGGGGGCGAGCCGGCGAGGTTGCGCGCGCGGGGGTGGAGCGCGGGGGGCGCGAGGGGAAAGCTTCTCGTCAAGCGCCGTCCGCGAACCAATGAGTGCGCGCGCCGCAGTGGAGGGCTGGCCGCGGCCGCGGATCTCGGAGCGCGTCTGGCTGGTCCAGACCATGAGACGGAGGCGGATTCTGGAGGAGCAGCACGCGCTGGCTGGCTGGCTCTCGAGCGCGCGTGGCGGAGCAAGCCGGGCTCGGGACTCCCGCGTGGGACCTTCCTCTTGAGTGACAGCACCCCGTTCCCCCCCACCCCTCTTCCCCCCAGCCTCCCTCCCCTTCCCGTTGGGCGCCAAGCCCAAGGCAGCATCCCCTCCCTCTCTCTCTCTCCCTCCCGGGCACCCAGCCTCCCACGGCATCCCCCTCTGCCTTCCCTGCCACCCCACGCTGCCCAGTTGGAGAGCCACGCGAGCCGGCAGGGGGGGGGGAAGGAGCGGGGGAAGCCCACCCCGGAGCTTGCTGCCTCTACTGCCGCCGCTGCTGCTTCTTCTATTGCGAGGGAGGCGAGCCCCGAAACGCGACCGGCTTTTCCTTCCAGGCTTCAAGGATGTCTTGGCTTCTGGCAAAAATTAACCACCTTCTCTTTTGGGCGACCCTGGCCGGGATGGCGTCGGTCTTCCTCTTTCAAGGTACGGAGGGGAGGGGTATCTGTCCAGGGGGGTGGGGGGCGGGAGATGTGGGGGGAGAGGGAGGGGTTGTCGCCGCTTCCCCCCCCCCCTTTGGTCTCTCCCCCTCCTCTCAATTTTTTATAATTTATTATTATTATTATTTGGGCTCGGATGCGGATGCTCTTCCTGGGTACCAGCGTTTCTCCCGTCTAGTTTCTCCGCGGGTTTCGCTCAGGGGTTCCATGCCCAGCGCCGGCGGGACGGTTCGCGGCCGTGGGTGGGTCTCCCTGCGGCGCGGAACCGGTGTGTCTGTTTGTGTTTGTGTTAACACCTCCCCTTCCCTCCCCCTCCTTGGACCGGATGGGTTCCGAAGACTCCCTCCCTTCTGGCCAAAATGCGGAGGGGCGTCTTCTTGCCTGCCGTTGGAAGGGGAGAAAAACTTCGACGCCGAAACTTCTGCTACTTGTTCGGGGAAGGCGGGGGCGGAGGAGGTTTGTGGGGTGGGTGGGAGGGAGGGAGGGAGGGAGGGAGAGGGGATGGACAGGTGTGATCGATGGTCGACTCTTCCTTCCCACCCCACGCCACCCTGTCTTCACTTTCGGTGCCGCCTTTCTTTCTTGGATGCTCAAGGTTCATCCTAGGGAGCCCCTCCCCAACCCCTTCCGATCTCCCCCCCCTCCCAATAACCCGCGAATAACAACACCCGTGAATTGTGGCTTTGTGAAAAGGCGGCGGTGAGACTGTCCCAGCGTGGTATACGCGTGGGTGGTTTACTTTTTATTTTTTGGAGTGGGTGGGTGGGTGGGTGCAGAAGGAAGAGGTCAGACCCACCTAAAGCTTTGTTGGAATCAACATGTCGCTTTGCCCAAAGTAGTGGGGGGGGGAATGGGGGGGGAGGAAGGAGACACCCAGCGACAGAGAAGAGGTAGAGAGACAACCAATATTTTCCTATCCTTGAGGGCAAGTTGAATTTAAATAAACATCTGGATGAAGGAGTCTCCAGCAGTCTCCAAAGAAATAAATACATACAGTCAAATAAATCCACATTGTTCACACCTTTGAGTTCTCTCCAAGATGCTGTGCATGAAACCTCTCTGGCAGGGCATGCTGGCTGTTTCTGCCTCTGTCCCTGCACACTTGTGAATGTGCACACCCACCCACCCACGCCAAGACACGGCTGTGTTGTGCACACGGCTGTTCCCCTGCACAGATCTCTTGCTCTACTCCGAATTTATAAAGAATTTGAAAAGTTATACTATATAGATCCTAAAGAGCGGGGCAGGGAGGGAGGGCAAAGAGGCTGGGCATTGACAGCTGTCCATCTGTCTATCATCATTAAATAAGGCTGCCTGACTTCTTGACTAGGGATGTGGGAGAAGGAGGGGGGCAAGAATCTATACATTTCTATACATGTCTATACATTAAATACTCTATTTATGATCATTTCTGACCCCCTTCCAACCAAGGTCAATGGACTTGATAAGAGTCTTCCTTTTACTCCTCGGGGGAGCTGTGGAGTAATGGAGGAGAAAGGTTGTAGCAAAGCCCTGGATGTGCCTTACTTCGAAGCTGGAGGAAATGTGGGGGTTGAACATTTGCGCCGATTGCACAAACAGCTGGAAGTGGTGCTGGTGGAAGGCAGAACCTGGCATGTGCCAAATTGGGCTGCCTTGTGCATGACAGAGACCCCGGGGGTGGGGGTGGGATAGAGGCAATGGCTGGTAGTGGGCCCATATGTTTCTCCTTCCATGCTGGTGAATGTGTCAACTTGTATTAGCTCTTGCGCAACCATCTGGAGCTGCTGGCGTGTGTTCTCTCCCTCCCTCCCCGGAAGTATGGAGATGGCTCCAGCTTCCCTACAGATGTGCTGCTGTGGTGGACCCGAGCGGCTGTCCGATGCTAATGGTCCTGTAGCTTTGGTGGCTGCCCTGGAACCACAGAGTTATGATGTTGGAGGACTCCAGGGAGGACTCACACCCTTGTCAGCCCTTCTTTATTCTCCTACCATCTGGAAGAAGATCTAGGAGCACAGGCAGCCGCACAAACAGGCTGAAGAACAGTTTTTATCCCTGGGTTGTCAGACTCCTGAATGAAAAATAACCCTACAACAACATGTACAACTGACCTGCGGGGCAGTCGCGATGGGCAATAAGTTCCCATGATGCAATAGGACTGGGTGTTTGTTAGTAGGATTCACTGGGCTAAGGGATTTTTTTTGTCTTTCACTGTGAGTTGCATTGTGTTGGAGAGGCTCATCCCAATCTCATTGTACACAAGTTGTACTCTGACAATAAAGGTTTAACTTTGGCGCGTACGTTTGCTGCTAACCTAAAGCTTGTCTGCTTTAGTGGCCATTGAGAGGTGGCTCTTTTAACGGCTTAAACGTGGCAATAGATTCGTTATTGCTTTGGCCAAACTCTGGCTTCTCAAAGTTGTCACTCACTTTCGTATTTCAAGTCCTATGTGTAGATGCACCCTTTACACCGAGCTGCCAAATTTCCCTTCCTTCTTCACAAACCCTTAGCCCTCCTCTCAAATGCTTATCTACATTTTTATTACCAATAAGCTCTTTCTTCTCCATGGATAGACTTTTTTCTAAATTAATTAATTTTTTTATTTTATCAATTTCATATATACATTCACAATTATATGATCTCATAACTGTTATTAATAATATGTATTTATAACAATTTTTCCCTACAGTTGACAATATACTTGAAGATTGCTTTCTTACCATCCCATAGATCCATCTTATCTTACAACGGTCCTACTTCTTCTTCCCTTCCTCCCTCTTTCCTTCCCTCGTTTCTTCTCTCCTATTCCCCTTCCTTCCTTCCCTCCTTCCTTCCCTCCCTCCTTCCCCTTCCCTCCTTCTCTCCTTCCCTCCTTCCTTCCCTCTTTCCTTCCTTCCCTCCTTTCTTTTCTCCTTCTCTCCTTCCTTTCCCCCTTCCTTTCCTCCTTCCTTCCCCCGTTCCTTCTCTCCTACATTCCCTCCTTCCTTCCCTCCTTTCTTCTCTCCTTCTCTCCTTCCTTCCCTCCTTCCTTCCCTCCTTTCTTCTCCCCTTCTCTCCTTCCTTCCCTCCTTTCTTCCCTTCTTGCTTCCCTCCCTCCTTCCCTCCCTCCTTCCTACCCCCCTTTCTTCTCTTTCTTCTCTCCTTCCTTCCTTCCTCCTCTCTTTTCCCTCCTCTCCTTCCCCTTGGATAGACTTTTTTTTTGCAGAGAGAAAGTTTCTCTCCATGGTTAAGCAGTCAAAACTCAGTAGTCTTGCTTTACCTATCATAGTGATGGAGAAACTTTTCGGCACCGAGGGCCGAAAATTGAGCACGAGCACGCTTGTCTGGGCCGCAACCCGGAAGAGGAGCTGCCCAGGGCTTATGCATGTGTCCAAAAATGAACTTCCGGGTTTTGGCACGTGCATGCGCCAGTTAGTCTTCTGGGTTTCTGGTGCACATGCGCACACAGTGATCAGCTAGCCGCCAGGTATGCTCAGGCAAGAAAATGGAAGACCAGCTCTTCCAGTTTCTGGCACTGTCGCACGTACGAAGGCCAGCTGATTGTTGTACGTTATGCACACCAGAACCTTGAAAGAGGAACGAACAATGCCGCGTGTGCCAGGTGACATGTCTCTGCATGCCATTTTGGGCATGTGTGACACAGTTTTGCCATCAAGAACCTATCAATTATTTGTTGCTATTCTTGGGCTCCAATGTAGTGTCTATACTAATGGTGGGTTTCAAACTTTTTAAGGACCTCTTCTGTAGGTGTGGCCTGCTTTGTGGGATTGGCTTGCCAGCCATGTGACCAGGCAGGAGTAGCTTGGCGCTTAGCAACCAAAATGTTGGCTCAGGAACTCTGGCATTTGAAGCACGCAAGTCTTAAAGCTTTCAAGTTACAAGACCCTTGCACCCCTAACCTTTTAGGAAAAAAAAACCCCAGGGGTGTTCAAACTTGAAAACTTTAAGACTTGTGGATTTCAGCTCCCAGAATTCCTCCTCTCGCTCTTCATCTTGATGATGTCCGGACCGGCGGGGGGAGGGAGCTGGAACTGGTTCTAAACGGCACTGTAGATTTGTGGAACCTCTTCTATAGAAGAGGTTAGAACTGGCTGGAACCCACCCCTGGTCTATACTATTTCATGTCCCAAGCCATCTAAACATCCTGGACTCCTCCGTTGCTATGCTTTACTCATTACGAGATCCTTCCTTCTCCCCCTCCTTTTTTCCCAGTGGATTTACAGCAGTCGAAATGCTCATATTAAAATAGAATGCTGTCATCTGTAGCTACAGCTGTGCTAATCCCCCCTTCTACAAAGTCTGACCTTAAGTAGCCCCCAAGGGTCCACTGAATCAGCCTTGCTCTCCTCTGTAGCTAAGGATTTAATTCCTTAGCTGTTTCCATTGTGATTGCATGCACTCAAGTTCTTTCGGAAGACATGAGTAGATCAGTGTTTCTGAAGGCTGTCCATTTTAGGACTTCAGCTCCCAGAATTCCCGTTCTTGTTCTTCTTCTTCTTCTTCTTCTTCTTCTTCTTCTTCTTCTTCTTCTTCTTCTTCTTCTTCTTCTTCTTCTTCTTCCTCCTCCTCCTCCTCCTCCTCCTCCTCCTCCTCCTCCTCCTCCTCTTCTTCTTCTTCTTCTTCTTCTTCTTCTTCTTCTTCTTCTTCTTCTTCTTCTTCTGCCATATCCATCATCAGATGTTGGCGATCATGTTGGCAATCCTATTTTTGTCAACAGCCTCACAAAATGTGATGCTGAGTTTTGTTCAAACCTGTCTCTTAAATTTTGAAACCACAATGTTCTTCTTCTGCCTGGACCTTGTTGGCTTTCAATCTTTCCCTGGAGGATTAAGCAAAATGTGCCGTATTTTTCTGGGTGTCGCATCACATGTCCAAAATATTCTTTCACTTTTTAATGGCTTTGATGATTTCCCTTTGCTTTCTCAGGCAGCTTATTACCTCTTCATTTCTGATTTTGTCAACTGAACTTATACGTAATAGCCACCTGTAAATCCATATTTCAAATGATTCTAGTTTCTTTCTGTCAGAAACCAACTCTCTACTTTGTACAGCAGGTTAGAAAACATGTAACATCTGACAAGCCTGATTTTCAGTCTTAGGCTTATGCTGTGACTGCAGAAGACCTTTTCCATTTTGAAAAATTCTGTTTGAGCTTTCTCTATCCTTGTCTTTACTTCACCGACCATGTCCCAGCTTTCATGTAAATTGAAAACAAGGTACATGATCCTTTCAACTTTCTCTAGTGGTATTCCTTCCAAATTTATCACTGGTAAGTTAATGCATTGTTTCCTGACGACCCTGACCTTGGTTTTTGAGGTGTTAAGTTTCAAGCTGTATTTTTCAGATATTTCTGAGACTCTGTTGATGAGGAACTGAAGGTCTTCATGCTTACTGGTAAGCAGAACTGTATAATGAGCATATCTTAAATTGTTGCTCTGAACACCGTTTATTTTGAGGCCAGTGCATCAATGTGTTCCATTGCTTTGTTGAAATTCCCCAGCCAGTCAGAATTCTGGGAGTTGAAATCCACATGTGTTAAAGTTAACAAATATACTGGTTACTGATAGACTTTTTGTAACTAATAATGAGGTAATATTTAAGATATTCGAGCTTGCTGAACTTACCAAACAGAGGTGGGTTCCTACCAGTTCACACCTATTCGGTAGAACCGGTTCGTCAAATCTACCGAACCGGTTAGAAGAGGTTCCACCAGTGGACCCAGAAAGCAGGCCACACCTACAGAAGAGGTTCCAAAATTTTTTGAAACCCACCACTGGTCCTTGGATATGATTATTCTACACTATCATGCTCATATTTATAAAACTCAGTGCCTCTGTGAAAGGTAAGGATGACTACTGCGTTTGTGGGGCAATCAGAACGTTGCGTGTGTTGAAGTTGTTTTAACGCAAACCAAAGATGCCTTTTAAAAAACTATTTTACATCATATTCTTATGCATGCCAGTGTTGTGTGTGAGGTAATTTAAGGTGGTTCTGACAAGTGTCGTCGGCATCTTCATATCCGGTCACAGGGGCGGCAAGCCACTCCCATCCGGTCACATGGGTGGCAAGCCACTCCCACAAAGGAGGCCACACCCACATTGTAGGTTCAAACAATTTTTGAAACCCACCACTGTTACCAGGGCTTACTATCCCTCTAAAAATTAAATTTCCCTTGAACTGAGCTGAACTCTGGATGGCACCTGAATATTTGTTTATTTTGTTTTCTTGGTAGTAGTACAGAAGTAACTTGCTACATGCCTTCTGCTAATATATATTATTTCAATTGCTCAATGTAATCAACAGCCTTGGCACTAACTATGTATAACAATACTTTATTTTGGGTTGTTTTTTTGAGAAAGCTTAAATTATAGGTGGAAGCACAGCTTTGGTGGGAGAAATCCCCTTTTTTAAAAAACCCTAAGGAAATTGCCATTACTGATCTCAATAAGGTTTGAAGAAACTGGCCTTTTGGGAAAGATGACATCTAATATTAAATTGTTGGCTTTGTAAGCAGAAGGAGTGAAGTTCAATCTCCAGGTAAGAATAGGAGGAAAAAATTATTTTGCACCCCCAGAGCACAGGTCAGCAACCCACAGCTCTGGAGCTGCATGTGGCTCTTTCATCCTTCTGTTGTGGCTCCCTGTCGGCAGTTGGCACCCCAATATTAAGAGGAGCTTCCGGTTGGGTGGGGGGAAGCACAGTGTGCCAGGAGGAGACTCTATGGCAAGGAGTGGGTTTTCTGGTTGGCTCCACAATTGATAGGGCTTTCAGGTAGGCCAGGTAAAGGAAAAAGGATGCCACACTAGGAGGAGACACTATGGTGAGGGAACTGGACTTCCGGTCAGCTCCAGAATTGAACGGGGAGCTTCCTGTTAGGACTTTGTGGCTCCTGATGTTTTCTTTTCTGTGGGAAACGGGTCCAAATGGCTCTTTGAGTGTTTAAAGTTGCTGATCCCCGTCCTAAAGAGTGACTTCCAATCCGTTTGCATGGCAAGGTTCAAGATGGACGTGTGGTTAGACACACACCGCTCCCCCATGCGTGACCTCAGCTCTTAACATGTTTTGAAAATAATCCTTTTAGGTTTGTTGAAAACAAGCTTCATCCTTGGCACCATCCAGTTGTAACTGTAGTAACTTTTGTTGCTACATCAATCCCATTTGATAAAGTATAGCTGCACTACCTACTTCTGCATCCTGGGTCTGTATCCTCTCTCCTTGTGCTATTCTATTTACTAATCAGTGGAATCGATTTTTGAGTTTATACCTCATTCACTTGTGAAGATTGGATTGGTTTTGCATCTCAACTTGGGTTATATCTTGTGATGGTTCTATATCTTTTTTTAAAAAAAACATTTAGAATCAGTTATCTAGACATGATACATCTGGATTATCTAAATATATAAATGGGGCAAATATCAGGTGAAGCTGTAACTTGCTAGAATTCTCCTGCACAACAACAACAATATTTTTTTTAAAAAAGCAACTGTAAAGTATCGTGTCTTCCCGAAAATAAGACAGGGTGTTATTTTCTTTTGATCCCCTGAAATAAGCACTGGCCTTATTTTGGGGGAGGTCTTATTATTTTTAAGCTGCAGGAGGCAACGAGTGTGGTCACCTCATGGCTGCTGCTGTATTGCAATATTTTCAGGGAGGGATTATTTTCAGGGGAAGGCTTATATTAGTGCATGCCAAGGTGGCGCAGTGGTTAGAGTGCAGTACTGCAGGCCACTTCAGCTGACTGTTATCTGCAGTTCGGTGGTTCAAATCTCACCGGCTCAGGGTTGACTCAGCCTTCCATCCTTCCGAGGTGGGTGAAATGAGGACCCAGACTGTGGGGGCAATATATGCTGACTCTGTAAACCGCTTAGAGAGGGCTGAAAGCCCTATGAAGTGGTATATAAGTCCAACTGCTATTGCTATGCTCTCAAAAGCCCGATTGGGCTTATTATCCTGAGAGGTTTTATTTTCGTGGAAACTGGGTAGTTATTTGCACAATTGGCCAGTGATAAACTATTACAAAAAGAAATTGCTATTCACTAAACAGTTTGCTTTATTCTTAAACTAAAAATTTGGTTTTAGTTTTGGAAATCTTTTCCCAATGCTTCCCCCCCCCCCCCCGGCTTACATTCTGCTTTAAGACAATTGACTGACCTGTTTGGTCACCTTGCAGTCCAAGGGACTGTCAGGAGTCTTCTTCAGCACTATTGTTCAAAGGCCTCCATTCTTTGGTGCTCAGCCTTCCTTATGGTCCAACTTACAAAGTTAGTGCCTTTTAATAAAAAATGTGTTAGTCTGAAGACCTGCTACCAGATGCCTTATGATTTTGGGTTACCCCTAAACTAACACCGCTTTCGTTCTATAGTTTGTCATCTGCAAAAGAGGCTTTGATTTATTTGGTCTTATTTTTAGAGTCCTCCCAATAATTCTTTTGATGGTAAATAGGACCTTTTTTAAAAAAAAAAATTGTACTGGAAGCGTTTATTTATGCAATGATTGTTCTGTTAGCCCTTTGAGGTACTTCAAACAAGAAACCCAAATCATAACTACTAACGTTGTTATCTTTATTGTTAGGTAACAGTAGCAGAATCTTTCAACTCTGAAAATCCTTCTCCCTTTATTTTATCAAGAACTAGGGAGGGTTCTCTGTGGGATGGTTCCTTTGTGAGCCCACGCCAGTGACATGCGGTGAGGTTTATGGCTGGTGAGGCACTGAAACATGGGTTTCAGATTTTTTTAGACTTGTGGTGGACTTCAACTCCCAGAATTCCACAGCCAGGCACGCTCACTTCCGATTTAAAGCGACAGCATTTGTTTTTCCCCTTTGAGAAAAAGTTTTACTTCATTCTTTTTCTTCTTCCTCCCCCTCCTTCCTCCCTCTCTCCCTCCCTCCCCCCTCTCTCAAACAGACACACGCACACAGAGAAGTTGGATCCCTCGTGCATTTGCACATGTCTCTTACATACACCCCACTCCCCGTACATGTGCGCCAGAGACCCGTAAACTAGCTGGGCAAGCACGAGGCATGCAAGCATGCATGGCGGAGCTGAGGCAACGGCTCATGTGCCCGCAGAGAGGGCTCTGCCTGCCACCTGTGGCACACATGCCATAGGCTAGCCATCACGGAACTAGACTGTTGCGAGATTCCATCGCCAGATGTTCTAACCGATGCAGTTTCAAGGCCGCAATGTTAATGCCCTTCTAAACCATCTGGACTATCTTGTGTGGTCTCCAGTTGTTAGAGCAGGAACAGCCCAAGGCTGACACCAACACAATGAAGAAGCTCTTGAGTACTATGACCTGAGTGGCTATGGGAAGGAGGAGATGACGTCTTGAGCTACCTTCTGTCCCCCCTCCTCCTCTCCTCATGATAACATTCATCATTTGGTTCAGAAGAGAATGATGAAACTGGGATCGGTCGTGAATTGGGGGGAAATCGGAAGAAATTAGCATCGTAGCTGGCTGTGGCTTATCTTCCTCTTAGCTCCCGAATCGAGCAAGCCTCAACAGATGGAGTTGAAGGATCAACTCCTAAGGAGTTGAAACGTGGGAAATCAGGGAAGCTGCGGATGACCAAAGAGATGCAAAAGGAAAGGGAGACTATTTAGACTTCTCACGACTGAGCTAAACGCCAGAACTTTTTGGAGAAGGGAATCCTTTGAGGGAGAACGATTTTTTTTTTTATTAAAAAAAATTGCATTTGGTATCCGGCGATGGGCAAATTTGTCACAGTGTTTTCCCGAAGAGGGTCAGCCTGCCTGGATATGACATCCATTAAGCCCACTTAGTCTTTGTTACACTTTGCAGCCTCCTGGCCTACTTCCATCTGCCCAGCTGACTTGCTTAGAAAGCAGTCCACGTTCCAACTCAGTGCACTGCCAATCTCTCTCTCTCTTCCCTCCCTCCTCCTCCCCAATTTTTTAAACTCCTTTCTTAAAGTGGAACTGCAGCTCCCTGCATTGTCCCTCCCTCCCACTGTTTCACATGGAAAAAGGGGGACCATTCCTGCTGCAGGTTAGCTTGTCTGTCTATTTGGAGATAGGGGAAGACACATCCTTCCTTACATGCAGGAAGAGAGCGGATAAGCAGAATAGGATCTAAAGGCGACATATTTTGCTTATCGTGCCCCACAATCCATAGGTTGCTTTTTCCCCCTTTTTTCCTCTTTCCTGCAATCCTATCATCGCCTCTTAGAAGGATGCCTAATTTTAACGCTTCCCGATCGGTCGTGTTTGGCTGCAGTCTTTTGTTCCCCCTGCCTAGTGTCTTATTTACTGCTCCTAGCAATCTTCTCCCGGCATAAATTTACACAGAGGAAAGTATCCAAGAACGGCATTATCTTTGGTGATTTCTATCGTTGCCTGGACAATTTAGCTAAATTCAATTTTGTCATTATCTTTTAAAGCGCCCCTCAAGCAGAGTTAATGAGAACAGCAAGAAGTGAGAGTTATGTTTTCCATAATTTTCTCCCCCCCCCCGCCCCCCATTCCTCGCCTTCCTCCCTCTTCTGCTCTTCCCACCCTTCAGAGGGATGGCATAACTTTCAGCCATGTCAAGACATTCGCAGTTCAGATCATAGCACGGACTAAGCGGTTAACTCTCATTTACAAGAGAATTAGTTCTGAATAATGGCATGCCATTAACACCCTTATGATACTCGCAAGGTTTTAATGCTGATGTAAATTTACAATGTTTTTATTTACTATTAGCTTTCTCGTTCCAAGCCAATGTCATAAAATTCTTTGATAGTCCAATTACACAGCGTGTTGTTTCTTCTGCCAAGAAAGAGATTTCTCCAGGACTGAGAGATTCATGTTATTCAAAGCGAAGGGATGACCTTAACTGTCAGGGGTTGGTTCCCATTAGAGGTAAAATATGTATCACTTTCTTTTTATTATTACATTTTGATTTGTGTGGACGTGTGTGTTGTTCATGTGCTGGAAGCTGCACTCCAGCCACTGGAGCGAATGAAGAAACTCACAAAATGTGCCCGTTCTCTAAAAACATGTGATTTTAATTTGGTCTCATTGGCTAGTCTAAAGAACAGAAGAATTAAGGGCGACGTGACAGCAGTATTCCAGCATTTGAAGGGCTGCCACAAAGAAGAGGGGGACAAATTATTTTCCAAAGCACCAAAGGGCAGGACAAGAAACAATGGATGGAAACCAATCAAAGAGAGAAGCAAACTGGAATTAATGAGAAACTTCCTAACCGTGAGGACAAACAATGAAACATCTTGCCTTCAGAAATCATGGGTGCTCCATCACTAGAGGTTTTTAAGAATAGACTGGACAGCCACTTATCTGAAATAGTATAGGTTCTCTTGCTTGAGCAGGGGGGTGGACTAGAAGACCTCCAAGGTCCCTTCAGCTCTATGCTATTTTAAATTCTCCCAATGGTGTCAAAGGCAGGACGAGAACTCACAGTCTTCTGGTTTCTGCCCTGATGCCTTCACCTGGTTTATAAGGACTGAGAGGGAATGACGGGTCCAAACTCTCTTAGCTGGCTTCATGCCTAAAGCAGGACTTGAACCACTGGTGGGATTCAAATAATTTAAGATTATTTAATGATTTCTTCCAACGACCAGTTCACCAAACTGCTCAGAAAGTTAACAACCGGTTCTCCCGAAGTGGTGCAAACTGCCTGAATCCCACCACTGATTTGAACTCGTGGTTTTGGGGCTTCTAGCCTGGTGTCCTAACCACTACACCAAACTCAGAGAACATAGTAGAACTGCTTAGAACAAAACCTCTCTAGTCCAGGGGTTGCCAATCTTTTCTTTATCACAGACTCCCCCCCCCCTTTAAATGTCTTTTGGCCACGGCCATAGCCACGGACGCCCAAGAATTAACTCAATATTTTTTTTTTCAAATTTTCAAAGACCCCCGCTGTGAGAGCATCACTGCCCCTCAGGGGTCTGTGGACCACTGGTTGAGGATCACTGCACTTGTTGTGGTCTGCCGGAGGTCAGCAAAACTGGCAGCAGAGTCGGACAGTGAGGAGGTTGGAGAGGAACATGGGCCAGTCCTGGGGACTAAGGGAAACTCGGGCGAGGGCTCTGCATCAGAAGCAGAGAGGGAGCTAGATAGCTCTGAGGCAGAGGAACAGCTGGAGCCTGTTCCCAGTGTGCGCAAGCGCAGAGCTGCCAGAAGGCAAGAATAACTAAGAAAGCAGGGTTGACTTAAGAGTAAAGCCACACCTTGGAGGTGATTGGCCCCTCCCATAGGACACAAAAGAGGAACAAATGGGGAGGGGGCTTTTGCAGGAAACAATTTGTTCCTTTGGTTATTTCAAGAGTGGAAAGTTCTGTTTGTGACTTTAAGAGACTCTGTGCTAAGTATTGCCTTGCCCTGCATTTGGAAACTAGTTGTCTGGCAGTGCTCCAAGCGAGATAAGGTGTGTGTGGATAAACATTCCTTTGAAAGACTTGTTTGCCAAGCCTTGCTGACTGTGAATGAATGGAATTCACAGTGGTGTGAATAAAAGAGGTATTTCCAGAACCAAGACTCTGCTTCGTGCTTTTTAAGGAAGCCTGGGTCAGAACAGGACTAGACTTTTGACACGTGACCAAGGTGAGACCAATGACTTAGATCTTCTCTGCTTCTTTTCACTCTCTCCCTTGCGTTGGTACACTAGGATTTTTTTCCCCAGTGTCTAGCAAGCTTTGGAAGAAGATACAGTGTGTTCTAAATAAGCAAATAGGTTTATAGGCGAGCTTTTCCATGTTTTTCAGCATTGGAGAGAAGGAGTTGAACAACACAGCCTTGCCAATTTTAAATTTTTTTTTTTTTTTTTGGAAAAAGATTGTTCCAAATGACAGATTGTTACAGAAGTTTAGTCTGGTATATTGAGTTAAAAGAGACTTTGCCCCATCATGGGTGCTTTTTGATGTGTGGATGATGGTCTCAATTAATGCATATTTAAGTAAATGTATTGACCTTTGTTTGGCTAATATCAAGATGTATTATCCCTTGAAGAAAATAATAAAAGCCCTGGCTTGATTGGGGTCAATATTTACTACTTGGTTCAATGGAATCATTATTATTCAGCTCCAAGCCACCAATCAGTGCCATATAAATAATAGAAATAACCGATCCTTTCAGCCTTAGACATCCCAATTACAAAAGGCACACAATATATATATATATTCTGTTTGTTTCCGGGGCCTGATTCAGAGGTACGTTTGACAGGTGAGCTGCATAAGATGGTGTTTTTCTTTTCTACAAAGAAAGGAGGTTGAAAAAAATCATCCCTTTGTCTCTTACAAACCAATTATTGGAAGAAATGTCTATCTGGGTTCAGTTCCAAATGGGGAGAAAGCAGTGGTGGGATTCAAATAATTTAACAACCGGTTCTCTGTCCTAATGACCAGGTGGGTAGGCGGGGCTTAGTGGTCATGTGACTGTGTGGGCGTGGCCAACTCAATATTACTCAGGTTGATGGGCGCTTTGCCTTAGCTGTTACAATGTGCTAAGGGTTAACCGGAGAGGCAGTTTCTGTAAGCAGGACAATAAAGATTAGGCTAGAAACAATACCAGAATATTTCCTTCCTGCCTCCCTTACAGGATTAGTCCTGTAAAGCGGAAAAAAACCAAAAGAAGGTTTCTTCCAACAACCAGTTCTCTGAACCTCTTAGAAAGTTAAGAACCAGTTCTCCTGAATAGGTGCGAACTGGCTGAATCCCACCACTGGGAGAAAGACACTGGAAACATGGCTGCTGTTTGGAAAGATGGCTTTAATGGTGGGACAGGATCGCATGGTTTGAGGTCCTGGGGGAAAAAGGGGGGGATCACATGTCTTGACGATCTTCAAGAAAAAAAGGGAAGAGATGCTGAGAGAGCCTGAGTTTTATACCCTCTCTCTTGGGCCCCACCTTGGAGCTCCCTGTTCCTGTGTAAGACATGTACTCTGATTGGTGGTCAGACTCCCATGGGACGGGGGGGGGTCTTAGTTAACTTTGTAGGCTGTCTGTCTTTTGTCTCCCAAGCTTGGTTGACCTGTTGAGCTGGCGATGATGTAATGGAAGGTCTTTGGGATTCGTATTATGGCTCTGCCCGAAGGAGGTAGAACTTTGTTATGTAGAATGGACTGGCTCAGGCCTTAAGGCCCCATTGACAAAGGTGGGATGGGGAGCAAGTTTCTGCCTCCTTTTTAGGGGGGATATTCTGCCATTTTTAATATTTCCTAAAATATTTCATTTTTCTAGGAGAGCGGTAGGTGCTAACTTCCTACATTACATAATACCAACTGAGATCCCTAGTACTATGTAACGGAGTGAGCTCCCGTTACTTCTCCCACCTTCTGCCAACCTAGCAGTTCAAAAGCACGTAAAAATCCAAGTAGAAAAATAGGGACCACCTTTGGTGGGAAGGAAACACCTTCGGCATTTAGTCATGCCAGGCACATGACCACAGAGACTTCTTCGGACAGCGCTGGCTCTTCGGCTTTGAAATGGAGATGAGCACCACCCCCTAGAGTCAGGAACAACTAGCACATATGTGCGATGGGAACCTTTACCTTTTACTTGTGGTTTTAAGTCAAGGACTTACCTACAGTTGTGTCAACTCTAGCACCTTTTCCAGAAATGATTCTGTCCCAGTATTCCACAAAAGAGTCAATCTTGATCATCCTTCTTTCTATGTCTTTTTTTTTGATATCTTTAATATCTCAGTCAGTCTGATGTTTTCAAAACTCTTTCCAAACCTTTCTTATTCTTGATGAGCCAAATATTCTAAGCAGCTGGCTTGGCTCTTGTCCACTTCTCCACCCCTTGGCTGCTTTAGCATTTGATTTTTATTTATTTTTAATCCTTGTTCCAGCTTTTACTCTTCAGGGCTGGGAATGACAACTTGACAGATCGAGGCCAAACTGGCTGGCATGTCCCATGTTGATTGGTCTTTAAAAAGCAGGAAGTGAAAAGTCCATCAGTCTAATTCCCAAGAACCTGAAACCTGAAGGTAGTTTGCCTACTGTCGTAGGATGAAGGTGAGAAGGAGAAGAGGTGAGGAATCCATGGTGCTCTCTGAGCTTGGTCGTTTCCTTGCAGACGTTTCACTAACAAACTGGGCAGTGGTGGGCTTCAAAAATTGTTCGAACCTACTCTGTGGGTGTGGCCTCCTTTGTGGGAGTGGCTTGCCACCCATGGGACCGGATGGGAGTGGCTTGCCGCCCATGTGACCGGATATGAAGATGCCGACGACACTTGTCAGAACCACCTTAAATTACCTCACACGCAGCACCATCATGCATAAGAATATGAGGTGAACTTGTTTTTTTAAAAGGCCTCTTTGGTTTGCGTTAAAACAACTTCAACACACGCAATGTTCTGATTGCACCACAAACGCCGTAGTCATCCTTACCTTTCACAGAGGGACTGAGTTTTATAAATAGGAGCATGATAGTGTAGAATAATCATATCCAAGGACCAGTGGTGGGTTTCAAAAATTGTTGGAACCTCTTCTGTAGGTGTGGCCTGCTTTCCGGCTCCACTGGTGGAACCTCTTCTAACCGGTTCGGTAGATTTGACGAACCGGTTCTACCGAATAGGTGCGAGCCAGTTAATTGTTGCGTGCGCATGCATGCTAGAAGCCAGAACTTCGGCTTTTCTGGAGCACAGCCCTGATGAGCACATGGGCCCGCGGGAGATATTTCCGTGCGACAGGTTCGCCATCCCTGGCCTAGGGTCTCATCTGGGATTGTTAAACATAGCACACGTGGCCCTTAGTACAAGATGGGGATGGTTACTAGGTTTGCAGATAGGAGTGAGAGCTGGTTAAGCTTGCCAGACAAAGAGATGTGAGTTGTCTGTAGTTCAGAGTTTACAATGTGTTGCATTTTCCATCTCTCTTTTCTAAGGATGGAAGCCAGGCATTTTGAAATGGGTGCAGTCTCGACAGTGGCTCCCCTATTGCAGTGAGGGCAAACCTTTTTGGAACCATGCCCAAACCAGAATGCACGTCCATGTGTGGGCATGTGTGTGTGCTGGCCAGCTGGTCTCCACAGCACCACAACAGCTGCAATGACATTGCTGTTGTTCCCAGTTACCAGAGATATTATGTGAGGACTTGGCTCTGGGTTGGCGTAGAGGCCACTTGAAATGACTTTGCATCAGGGGTGAAATTCAGCAGGTTGGAGAACCAACAGGGAAAATTTTGAGCAGTTCAGAGAACCGGCAAACACCACCTCCGACTGGCTCCAGAGATGGGTGGAAATGGGGATTTTGCAATAACCTTCCCCTGGTGTGGGGAGGGAATGGAGATTTTGCAGTATTCTTCCCCTGTAGTAGGGAGGGAATGGAGATTTTGCACTATCCTTCCTCTGGAGTGGGGAGGGAATGGAGATTTTGCACTATCCTTCCTCTGGAGTGGGGAGGGAATGGCGATTTTGCAGTATCCTTCCCCTGGAGTGGGGAGGGAATGGAGATTTTGCAGTATCCTTCCCCTGGAGTGGGGAGGGAATGGAGATTTTGCAGTATCCTTCCCCTGGAGTGGGGAGGGAATGGAGATTTTTCAGTATCCTTCCCCTGGAGTGGGGAGGGAATGGGGATTTTGCAGTATCCTTCCCCTGCCTTGCCCACCAAGCCACGCCTACACAACTGGTAATAAAAAAAATTACCACTGCTTTGCATCTACCGTAATGAGGCCTGCTTAGGCACCGTGTGGATTGTGAGGCTGATCTGTTTGTGCCTGGTGAATCCACTGAGCCACGGCGACGTGTCAGCGAATCACACATTAGATATTGTATTATTTATTGTTTACTTTAGCGCAGCCTTCTTTGCATGTCAACATTTTCCCATTGTACGATTTCAAGTCTTTCAACGCCAACATCGCATTAGCAGCCAGTTTCCGAAGCCCCCAAATAATGCATTAACTATTATTATTCCTTCTGATCCACTTGTGTTTATGTAAATGGAAAGCCAAAAAAATAAAAAAATAAAAACCTCCAAACAAAAAAACAGTTTTCAGATTGCTTTCAGGAGCTTAAGGGCTTCGCATGGAGCCTATTATTGAAAAATCAAACGGCAAAGCCGCTTCCGAGATGTGGAATTAGCTTCTAAATAACACTGAACGTACAAGTCCAATTGTATGGAATCGGGATGTATTACAGTCTTGGATATTCTGTAATCAAATCTCGTGCCAACAAATGGTCTGTTTTGATAGCCACTGTGCAATCAAGGCAAGAAGGGCGGTTAATTCAGCTATAATAGCGGAAGGATTTGTAAGAGGATCTGCAGAATAGGAGGAGTAAAGGAATTACTACTTGTGGTAGCTGTCAGATGAAGCAATAGGGATCTGCAGTCCCAAGTCTCTAATGTTGAATGTCTATGGAGATTCTCAGTCATCCAGGTCGTGGTTCTCTCAAAGGTGCTTTTTCAAAAGGCAACTGGACTATGTTTTCTCCTTGAGAAGACATTTCACTTCTCCTCCAATAAGCTTCTTCAGTTCTGATTGAAGAACTGAAGAAGCTACTTAAATGAGAAGTGAAACGTCTTCTTCTTCAAGGAAAGAATATGGTTAAAAAGCACTTTTGGGACTACGATGCTTTGCATTTTCCATCTCTCTTTCCTAGTATGGAAGCAAGATACACTTGAAATGGGTGAAGTTTCCACCATTTTTTCCATTGTCCAACAACATCTAGAATAGCAGCTTTTAAGACTTGTGGACTTCAGCTCCCTGCCAACTCCAATTTTGGGTGGTGAAGTACACAAGTCTTAAAGTTACAGGGGTTGGATACCCTTGTTCTAAAACATCATGGCTGTTCCAGCCACAAAACTTTCCATGGCTGTTTGTGGGTCTCCAGCTCAACAGAAGGCTGGTGAAATAGAATGGAATAGAATAGAATAGAGTTACAGAGTTGGAATAACCACAGTTTTGCAATAACCTTCCCCTGGAGTGGGGAGGAAATGGAGAGGTCTTCTAGTCCAATCCCCTGCCCAGACTGGAAACCCTATAGCACTTCAGATAAATGGTTATCCAATATCTTCTTTAAAACTTCCAGTATTGGTGCATTCACAACTTCTGGAGGCAAGTTGCTCCACGGATTAATTGTTCTCACTGTCAGGAAATTTCTCCTTAGTTCTAAATTGCTTCCCTCCTTGATGAGTTTCCACCCATTGCTTCTTGTCCTGCCCTCAGGTGCTTTGGAGAATAGGTTGACTCCCTCTTCTTTGTAGCAGCCCCTGAGATATTGGAAGACTGCTATCATGTCTCCCCTGGTCCTTCTTATAGTGGGATTCCTTTCATCACCTGTCAAGATGGCTGACTGGATCATGATGAAATCAAAAATTTCAAAGGTGATCTTTCTGAAGTGCTCAGAGTCCTCAATGCCTTGAATGAACCTCATACTGGCTTGATTAATCCTGATCTGTTGCAGTTGGCTAAGCTTTTGTGGTATACTAAATCCAAAATCATGGTTTACTTGGCCCAATGGCTAGGTTTATTCGGTTCAAAAGTTTTATTTCTTTTAAAACAAACATTTCATCATTCCTCAATCAGTAAACATCGAAGTACAATTTTTTGTATGTCAAGATAGTTCTAGTTTCTAGCCTAATGTATGCCCCTCCCTCCCCCCCTCCCCCCAACCCCCCTCCTCCTCCCCCCCCCGACTTCCCAGAACCCATACACGGTATGGATTTTTAACAAACACAGTCTAAAATCTATTGAAAAAAAAAGAAATAAAGAAATTAATGACATTCTACATTGACCTTAGCTTCTTCTTGCTGAACTAACTTTAAACAATTTAAATCATTTCTGATCTTAAGCATAGGCTAACTGGAATTTCTTGGTCCCGTATTTATTTTGTATATAGTCAATTCATTTTTCCCAGTCTCGTTTATATCTCTCATTTGAGTGATCTTTAATATATGCCGATATTTTAGCCAAGGTTTGTAACTTTCAATGTCCATTTTTGAGTTGTAGGCAAGTCTTCCTTCTTCCAGTGTGGCTAGGTTTATATAGGGATAAGCAAAAGCAAGTACGTTACATTGTGCCTTCATACAGTGTATAAATCAGGGGTGTCAAACTCAAGGCCCGCAGGGTGCTTAGTTCTGGCTCGCGGGAAACAGCGAAGGATCGGCCCACGGTGCCTCTGCCAGTGAAAATGGATCTCAGGAGAGCCACAGGTGGCCTCCCCAGACTCCGTTTTTGCTGGCAGAGGGCTGGCCAAACAAACTGAAAACAAAACGAAAGGAGAAATGTTTCCCCTTTTGCATTTGAGCCTGCAGGAAGGGACAGGAAAGGAGAAAGAGGAAAGACAAAGAAAAAGAAGGGAAGATAGGAAGAGAGCAAGGAAGGAAACATAAGGAAAGAGGGGAAGGAAGAAGAAAGGAGAATGAAGAGGGAAAGAAAAAGAAGGGAAGGAAGGAAGGAAGGAAGGAAAGAAGGCAGGCAGGCAGGCAGGCAGGCAGGCAGGCAGGCAGGCAGGCAGGCAGGAAGGAAGGAAGGAAGGAAGGAAGGAAGGAAGGAAGGAAGGAAGGAAGGAGATTATAACAAGAGTTAGGGACGGTCTGAGGGAAGTGCTGCCTTAGTATTTGGCCGCCACAGCAGGGGTGGGTTCCGGCTGCTGCTACTGCCATTTCGCTCAGGGATGCGCTATATGCTTGCACTTGATGCGCTCTATGCCGCAGGCTCAGTAGTAAAAATATGCTTCTGTGCAGAAGCCATAAACAAGATGGCGGTGCCTATGCCGCCACAGAGAGAACCGGTTTGGGGGCATGGCATGCCTGGGTCACTGCTGATTCCAGCAATCCAGGCTGCCAAGTTACTATCTATTTGGCCGAACTGGTCCAAACTGGTAGGAACCCACCTCTGCAAGTGATGTCAAGCTGGCCACCCTGGCCACGCCCCTGCCCCCCACAGGTCAAACACAACCCTGGCCACGCCCCTGCCCCCCACAGGTCAAACACAACCCTGGCCACGCCCCTGCCCCCCACAGGTCAAACACAACCCTGGCCGCATGCCTGCCCCACAGGTCAAACACAACCCTGGCCACGCCCCTGCCCCACAGGTCAAACACAACCCTGGCCACGCCCCTGCCCCACAGGTCAAACACAACCCTGATGCAGCCTCAAATAAATTGAGTTTGACATCCCTGTTGTAAATGAAATGTATATAGGCGTTTCTGCCTTACTTTGGAATGGATCATAACTTTATGAGCATTCAAAATTAATGCTGCTTGTTTTTAGCTGCTGAATTCCAGTTCAAGCTGGAGTATTTTTTTTTACACTCTTCCAGAGGTGGGTATATTCTTCCTTCTCCCCCCTACAGCTGCCAGTTCCCATTAGCCTTATCGTGGTTGTATCATTTTCTCCTTTTGTGTCCCCTTTCCCTGTTCTTTTGTGATAATTTCCCACCTGAGCATGGAGTACTTTATAAATAGCAAATTTAAAATGAATTTTCTAGCAGCCGTCATTAGTTCCCTCGATATCCATTAAACATCTATGCAAGGCAAGAACAAGATGACAAAAAAAAGGGATTGATTTTAATAGTATGGTTATTGGGGGGAGGGAAAGGGGAAGGAAATGTGTTGACAAGAATTATTTAAAATTCCTAATAATGGAAATGAATTGGGGGGGGGGAATCAAATAGGTTTGCAGCAGCAGTGGGGGAGAGAGACATGCCAAAACCGAACCGTTACACCATTTTGTAACTGTGCTAGTGATGTTACTATAGATGTCAACTTACAATCATTTGTTTTGTGACCATATAACTGCACTGAAAAAAGTGACTGGCATTCAGCCAGTTCTGACCAGTTCTGGTGGAAATTTTGAGTAGTTTGGAGAACCGGCAAATACCACCTCTGGCTGGATC
Organism: Thamnophis elegans; assembly: GCF_009769535.1. Lineage (NCBI taxonomy): Eukaryota > Metazoa > Chordata > Lepidosauria > Squamata > Natricidae > Thamnophis > Thamnophis elegans. Next base: position 41,368,970 of record NC_045553.1, read on the forward strand.
AGTCCACATCTATTTGCTGCCTCCTGAATCCCAGCTGATTGGAGTCTCAGCTGATTGGCTGGGTCTTTTTCTGTTGCCCTGCACAGGAGAACACTGGCGAGAAAGGATGTTACTGAGGTGGGAAGGGAATGGGGATTTTGCAGTATCCTTTCCCTGGAGTGGGGAGGAAATGGGGATTTTGCAGTATCCTTTCCCTGGAGTGGGGAGGAAATGGGGATTTTGCAGTATCCTTTCCCTGGAGTGGGGAGGAAATGGGGATTTTGCAGTATCCTTTCCCTGGAGTGGGGAGGAAATGGGGATTTTGCAGTATCCTTTCCCTGGAGTGGGGAGGGAATGGAGATTTTACAGTATCCTTCCCCTGGAGTGGGAGGGAATGGGGATTTTGCAGTATCCTTCCCCTGGAGTGGGAGGGAATGGGGATTTTACAGTATCCTTCCCCTGGAGTGGGGAGGGAATGGGGATTTTGCAGTATCCTTCCCCTGGAGTGGGGAGGAAATGGGGATTTTGCAGTATCCTTTCCCTGGAGTGGGGAGGGAATGGAGATTTTACAGTATCTTTCCCCTGGAGTGGGGAGGGAATGGGGATTTTGCAGTATCCTTCCCCTGGGGTGGAGTGTGAAGGGGATGGAGTTTTTATAGTATCCTTCCCCTGTCACAGCCCCAAGCCACGCCTACCAAGCCACACCATGCCCATAGAACCGGTGGTAAATTTTTTGGAATCCCACCATTGCTTATGACCGTCTTTCACACTTAAGAGCATTGCAGCATCCCCATGGTCATCTGACCATAATTCAGACTATTGGCAACTGACTCATATTTATGATAGTTGCAGTGTGTGGGTGTGATGTGATCCAGTTTTGCGACCTTGATCTCACTGTCAGAACATTTCTCCTTATTTCCAGGTTGAATCTCTCCTTGTTCAGTTTCCATCCCTTATTCCTTGTCTGGCCTTCAGGTGCTTTGGAAAATAGCTTGACCCCTCTTTTCTGTGGCAGCCCCTCAAATATTGGAACATTTCTATCTATCTGTCTCCTCTGGTCCTTCTCTTCACTAGACTAGCCATGCCCAGTTCCTGCAACTGTTCATTGTATGTTTATCTTCCAGTCCCCTAATCATCCTGGTTGCTCTTCTCTGCACTTTTTCTAGAGTCCACTTCTCTCTCATTTAAAGTCCTGGAGGGAATGGCCCATTGATTTTTTGGCACCCATCCCTCTGTCACATAAGATGCATACTGCAACATATGGAGTGCTTTGACCCATAAGATGGGTGGACAGGGTTGACACCAGTGGTGGGTTTCAAAAATTGTTTGAACCTACTCTGTGGGTGTGGCCTCCTTTGTGGGAGTGGCTTGCTGCCCATGTGACCGGATATGAAGATGCCGACGACACTTGTCAGAACTACCTCACACACAGCACTGGCATGCATAAGAATAGGATGTAAACTTGTTTTTTAAAAGGCATCATTGGTTTGCGTTAAAACAACTTCAACACACGCAATGTTCTGATTGCACCACAAACGCAGTAATCATCCTTACCTTTCGCAGAGGCACTGAGTTTTATAAATATGAGCATGATAGTGTAGAATAATCATATCCAAGGACCAGTGGTGGGTTTCAAAAAAATTTGGAACCTCTTCTGTAGGTGTGGCCTGCTTTCCAGGTCCACTGGTGGAACCTCTTCTAACCGGTTCGGTAGATTTGACGAACCGGTTCTACTGAATAGGTGCGAACTGGTAGGAACCCACCTCTGGCTTTGACCCATAAGATGGATGGACAGGGTTGACACCTGAAGAATGGAAATATAGCAAGGAAGTTTACAGTAGGAAACAGGCTTATTTTTTACGGTCAAGATTTGAATGCAAAAGCATACAAAAATGTCTACATTGGGATCTTTACAAGCAATTCTTCCTTCCAGCTTTCATCCACAACATTCAGGTTCTTGGGGATTGGTCAATGGAACTGGCTCAGTTCTTCTGAGCCACAAGTTGAGAGAAACATACCGGAGTCAAGGCTTCGAAAGCTGTAACTCCCCACAAAGGTGGGGAAATATTCAATCTTGTGTGGAGACTACTGGCAAAATAAATAAGTCGGAAAGCTAGTGAACCGCGAATGTACAGAGCACCATAGCTGAAAATATAACTTTGATTTCAATTTTCATATTTGTCAGCTGTAATTAGGTTGAAGAAATGTGACGGGGTGTTGTTGTTTTTTGTTTGTTTTTCTTTTCTGCCACAGTTATAAAGTACTAATAAATAGGTGCCTTTATAGTATGGTTAATGGAATTGCTCCCTCTTTCCCCTTCCTTTTTTTGTTTTTTTGTTTCCCTACTAGGTAGTCTACAAAAATCCCATTAAAGGGAAAAGTCATATTGCGTTAGGGCATTTCAATGCCCAGAGATTTGGCAGTTGCAGCAATAGCTATCTTTGTTTTTTTTTTTTAATTTTATCAATTTCATATATACATTCACAATTATATGATCTCATAACTGTTATTAATAATATGTATTTATAACAATTTTTCCCTACTGTTGACAATATACTTGAAGATTGCTTTTTTAACATCCCATAGATCCATCTTATCTTACAACGGTCCTACTTCTTCTTCCCTCCCTCCCTCTTTCCTTCCCTCGTTTCTTCTCTCCTACTCCCCTTCCTTCCCTCCCTCCTTCCCCTTCCCTCCTTCTCTCCTTCCCTCCTTCCTTCCCTCCTTCCTTCCTTCCCTCCTTTCTTTTCTCCTTCTCTCCTTCCTTTCCCCCTTCCTTTCCTCCTTCCTTCCCCCCTTCCTTCTCTCCTACATTCCCTCCTTCCTTCCCTCAAAGATAGCTATCTTTGACGATGGCAACCTCGTACTTTCATCCCTGATATGTTCGTTGAAAAGGCTGGCTAGTCGGTGGCTCTATCTTGACTTGGAAATTTCCCTTCATTCATCTGCTCCTCTTAATCTAATTATAATTTGCTGAATAGGGGTGAAAGAACTAAAAGGGGATTGAGGAAGATGAGTAAGGATTATTCAAGCCCAGAGCCATGTTGCTATAGTGGTTAAAGCAGGGGTGGGTTCCTGCCAGTTCTAACCTCTTCTATAGAAGAGGTTCCACACATCTACAGTGCCGTTTATAACCGGTTCCAGCTCCCTCCCCCTGCCCATCCGCACATCATGAAGATGAAGAGCCAGAGGAGGAATTCTGGGAGTTGAAGTCCACAAGTCTTAAAGCTGTCAAGTTTGAACACCCCTAGGTTTTTTTTTCTAAAGGGTTAGAGGTGCGAGGGTCTTGTAACTTGACAGCTTTTAGACTTGCGTGCTTCAAATGCCAGAGTTTCTGAGCCAACATTTTGGTTGCTAAGCAAGAGCGTTAAATGAGTTTCACCATATTTTACAAGTTGTCCACGCCCACCCAGTCACATGGCTGACAAGCCACTCCTACCCAGTCACATGACCAGCAAGCCACTCCCACAAAGTAGGCCACACCTACAGAAGAGGTTCTAAAAAAATTTGAAACTCACCACTGGGTTAAAGGTACTGAGCTAAAAACAGGGAGCCCGTGAATTCTAGTTCCACCTTAGGCATGAAAGCCGACTAGGTGACTTTGGGTCTATCACCAAGAGATAGTGAGTTCTAGTACTGCCCTAGGCATGAAATCTGGCTGACTGACTTTGGGCCAATCACCAGGAGACTGTGAGTTCTAATCCCACTTTACGCTTGAAAGCTGACTGGATGACTTTGGACCAATCACCAGGAGGTTGTGAGTTCTAGTCTCACCTTAGAGATGGAAGCCAGCTAGGTGACTTTAGGCCAGTCACTGCCTCTTGGCCCAACCCACCTTGTGGTTGTGGGTGGGCGGAGGAAGTGAAAGGAGGAACAATTATGTACATCATTTTCAGCTGCACTAAATAAATATGAGAGATAAATTTAATAGATCATGCTTCTTCCAGCACATCTGGGTTCTCTTCCACAAAGGAGACCTCCATCATGTACTGCTCCTTGAGTCATCCAGTGCCAACTTACTTATGGCATAAACCAGGTCTTATTCTGAAGCAGTCTTTGAGGAGAGAGAGAGAGACAGAAAGAGAGACACAGAGAGACAGACAGACAGACAGACAGACACACACACACACACACACACTCAATCCTGACAAGACTGAGTGGCTATTGATGCTCCCTCCCAAAGATTGGCCATGTATTCCATCTCTCAGGCTGGGGGTGAAATTTTACGCCCCTCGGAAAGGGTTCACAATTTGGGAGTCCTCCTGGACCCATAGCTGACTTTAGAACACCATTTGTTGGCTGTGACCAGGGGGGCATTTGCCCAGGTTCGCCTGGTGCACCAATTGCGACCCTACCTGGATAGGGAGGCCCTTCAAATAGTCTCTCATGCCCTTGTGACCTCAAGACTGGACTACTGTAACATGCTCTACATGGGGCTGCCCTTCAAGAGTATTCGGAGACTTTAGCTGGTCCAGAATGCAGCCGCGCGAGCGATTGTGGGTGCACCTCGGTACACCCACGTTACACCTATCCTCCGTGAGCTGCACCGGCTGCCTATTGGGCTCCGGACGTGCTTCAAAGTGCTAGTCGTTACTTTTAAAGCCCTACATGGTATTGGACCTGGGTACTTGAGAGACCGCCTCCTGCCAATCACCTCCCTACGACCAATTAGATCCCACAGATTAGGCCTCCTCCGAATTCCATCTGCCAGCCAGTGCCGACTGGCAAATCCCCGGGGGAGGGCCTTCTCTGTGGCTGCTCCGGCCCTCTGGAACGATCTCCCCATGGAGATCCGGACCCTCACCACCCTCCAGGCTTTCCGCAAAGCCACGAAGACTTGGTTGTTCCGACAGGCCTGGGGCTGATGAATTTCCAGCCCCACTTGAAATGTTATGACTGTTGTTGTTTTTACTCTGTCTGTCTTTTGTCCTATTTGTATTCCCTCCCCCCCCTTTGGTTGTTAGCCGCCCCGAGTCCCTCGGGAGTGGGGCGGCATACAAATTAAATAAACATTCCAACATAAACATTCCAAACACTGAGAGACAGAGAGACAGAGAGAGAGAGAGAGAGAGACAGAAAGAGAGACAGAGAGAGAGAGAGAGAGACACAGAGAGACACAGAGAGAGACAGAGACAGAGAGAGACAGAGAGACAGAGAGAGACAGAGACAGAGAGAGAGAGAGAAAAAAACAGAGAGAGACAGAGAGAGACAAAGACAGACAGAGAGAGAGACAGAGACAAAGACAGACAGAGAGAGAGAGACAGAGAGAAAGAGACAGAGAGAGACAGAAAGAGAGACAGAGAGACAGAGAAAGACAGAGAGACAGAGAGAGACAAAGGCAGACAGAGAGAGACAGAGAGAGAGAGAGAGAGAGACAAAGACAGACAGAGAGAGACAGAGAGACAGAGAGACAGAGAGAGAGACAGAGAGAGACAAAGACAGAGAGAGAGACAGAGAGAGACAAAGACAGACAGAGAGAGAGACAGAGAGACAGAGACGGAGAGAGAGAGACAGAGAGACAGAGAGAGATACAGAGAGAGGGGGACAGAGAGACAGAGAGAGGTGTGTAACAGGTGTTAAATTTAACTGTGATCCATTGGGCAATTAGCAGGAGAGATTGGTTTTTTTAAAAAATAAAGTTATATCATTTTTCAGCTACTTCAGCCTATTAGGCTCATAAAAAGGATAGCAAAATGAGAAATGTAAATGGCCAACGCAAGCTGATTAATCCTGGAATGTATAATATCATTAATATGCCAGGTTTTTTTCCCCTCCTTCTTAAGATAGCTGCTTTAAGGCACAGATGGGGCCCCAGGAATTTCTGCCTTCACTGCCATTGTATTGCATCTAATAGGAGATGAAGAAAAAATGTACTGGGGAAGTGAGTCTTATTTTGCAATCAACTGAAATAATGATGCGCTGCGGAGAAAGCCTGGCAATGCCGTGACGGGAGGAAGAAAACAAATCTGAATTTGGCAATTGTATCTCTTTCCCTGTATTTCAGGCAGGAAATCAGGTCAAGTTTAGCCAGCATTAGGTATCTCAGATGAACAAGCTAAGTTGCACGGTGGTATGTGTGTAGTCCATTGGGTCTAGGGCTACTCGGTTTAAAAGAAAAGCAGTGAAGACAGAGATTCTGGATAGTAAAAGTGTAGGATTAGTTAAAGTTTCCTTGGGTAGGTTTGCATCTCCTTGTTGCTGGGGAATTGTTGGATATACAAAGAGGAAAAGGACAGACTTCTCAACCTGGTCATCTTTTATTGTCGTATGAACTTGGGTCTAATCCATTTTTTTTAATTGAGAATTTTGAAAAAAAAACTTTTACAAATATCTAATCCATTTTTGTGACTTCCTTGAGTATAGATCAGTTGTGCCCAGAGGTGGGCTTCAAAAATTTCAGCAATGGGTTCTCTGCCCAGTTGCTGGGTGGGCATGACCATGGTGGGTGTGGCCCAGTGATGGGTTTCTAATTTTTTTCTTACCGGTCCACTCATGCACGCTCGTTGGCAATGCTTCTGCACACCCTAACCCCTGCCACCACTACTACTGGTTTGCCTGATCTGGGCCAACCCACCTCTTGTGTGGCCCATTTGGCCTCCTGCACCACAATATATGTGTGTGGGCGGGATTTTCACCTTCCACAGGCTCTGGAGCTTTATTGGAGCCTTCGGGAGGGTGAAAACTGCTTTCCCCAGGCTCTAGAGGCCCTCCGGAGGGTGGAAATGGGTATGTTTCCGGTCTTCCGGCTTTCTGGAACTTCCAGGAGGCCCATTTTCCCTCTTCCTCGAGCCTCCGTGCAGGCCCTTCACTTACCTCACATCCAAAATGGGCCACGTGGAAACTCTTGAGAGGGGTGGGTGGGAGGGGTGGGGAGGGAGGAGCCAGCCAGGGGCTCTCCAAACTGGTCATAACGTTAGCTACGGGTTCTCCCAAACCTGGGCGAACCTGTAGCAACCCACCCTTGGATGTACCAGCTGAAGAAGAGATGAAAAAGTAAGCAATGGCACCATCTTATTTTGGAATATTCAAACTAGGATGAGATATAAAAAAGAGTGAGCCAGTGTGTTTAAAGGTTATTGTAGCTCCTGACAATTTCCCTAGTTGTTGTTGTTTTTTATCATGATGCTATTTCTTTCCATCTCTGGGTCAATAAATCCTGATCAATAGTTGGACTTTGAAACTGAAGAGAAGGAAGGATACAGGCTATCTTTGAACTCCACAAAGCACTGTGAGAATCTTAAGAGCCGATATAGTTAATCAAGAGGTACTTAATGAGCTAGAAGAACACAATGATTTCATTTTAACACATATTCATTTATTGATGGGACGTAAAATTTGTATAGTCGTATTAATTGTGAAGCTGCATGATTAAAAGTCCTTGAAATTGTTGGGTTACCACAAAGAAGTACTTAATTCTTGGCAAAATACTGATTCACCTAATGTGAGCGTATGTTTGATCAAAGATTGCTCAACCATATTGATATTTTGAACTGGAATATATCGGTGGATGATTGTGTAGAATATTCTGTGCCAGTGTTTCTCGGCAACTTGAAGATGGATGGATTTCAACTCCCAGAATTCCTCAGGCAGCACAGCTGACTGAGGAATTCTGGGAGTTTAAGTTCACCCATCTTCAGGCTGCCAAGATTGAGAAACACTGTTCTATGCTATCAGAGGAAGCAACAATAAGACTACTATTCATTACCAAACTGTTTGTATAACTCTAGTGAGTTTACTGAATGTGTGAAAGGGTGGTATAGCATTCTTGCTCACAGTTGGGAACCCTGGTTTTAAGCCTTACGCCTGATTATAAGGTAGAATTATCTTGTGCAAAGCTGTTGTGTGCTCTTGATGAATGTTGGGGGGAAAGCCAACCATTGCTTTACTGTTTGTTTATTTTAAATTTTTATTTTGTATGGTGTAACGGAATACAAGATTAACGCATGTGAGCCATTGTTTTTATATCCATGCTTCTGCTTCTTGCTGGGAGATCCATGTGAGATCCAGCAGCCGAAATGGGTACATTATTTAGCCATGATAAAGTCATGTTGTCCTGGGTGCCCCCATGAGGGGATACTCTATGTTTTACCCCATTTTTAAAATTTGATTTATTTGCTTTGCATGCACATGAGACAATTGAGCTGTGAGCTCTCAGGAACTAGAACAGAATTTCGACTTGGAGAGGGGAAATGTAAGGTGTCAAGATGATAATTTAAAAGCTGACCAGCTGATGCAATGAAGGGAATGAGTCAGCAGGGTCTTTGGCTGTTATCCCTGTGTAATAAGAGGAGGCCCTGCTGGAGTGTTTGTTGGTTGTCGGGTTTCTTCCCTGCTGTAATTGCTGTTTGTGTATCTATATATATATACTCCAACATAACTCTGGAGTGCCTCAAAGAATTTCAACTAAACTTGGTACACAGATGACTTACCCTCTGAAAACAAATACTGGGGGGAGGAAGGTAAGACACCCCTGATGTGTGTGTGTGTCTGTGAGTGTGTGTGTGTGTGTGTGTTCCAGCATAACTCTGGAATGCCTGGCCTGTTAAGGAGAGCGATTGTGGCGTCCTAGAGTGGCAATTGTTTGTGATGTCAGTTCCTTCCCAGCTTCCTCTGGAAAGCCAGTCGTGATGTTCGCCCTCCAGTGGACCAATGGGGAAGCTCCTGATGGATTTGGGACAAAGTGCCAGGATTGTAGACAGGGCGGGAGAGAGGAGCACATGGGAGGGGGCAGGGATAATGGGCATGGGAGTAGGGGGATAAATAAATACCTGGGCAACGCTGGGTTATCAGCTAGTTGTAGATGAGAGCCACTGTTTGATACAAACCACTGTTGACTGTACTTGCTGCTGGGTTGGTTCACATGATAGACCTGTGCACACTCTGACGTAAGGTTTTGTTTGTTAATGGTTGGGGAAAGTTTGAATTACCTTCAGCTGCTGCCTAGTTCATTTGAGGATATAAAGGACAAAACCAGGCCAGGATCTAGATTGGAACCTCTTTCGTATATGTGAGGCATTGTGGATTGTGGTTCTCAAAACTCAGCTTGTGGCTGAGGAAGCATATGGCAAACAGGATAGCATAGCATCTACCATGGTTATGACGTGAGCATGAAGCACTTATCTGGTATTGCAGGAGAACAAATAAGACATCCCAGAAAGCCTGCATAGCTTTATTAATTAAATGCACTGCATTTGCAGCTTCCAATTGCCTGCATGGTTTATTTGTGTTTTAACACCAATTTTCTTTCTGGAAATGTAAACAATTTTGAATCGTTCAGTCACAGTTTGCATAGGATTATTTTTATCCTTTTTGTGCTCTAAATGTCAGGTTACTCCTCCATATTCTATTTCCTTGGGAAAATATCCCACGTTAGTGGATTTCAGAAGCCCATCTAGCTACTTTCTTTAGTAAGTGCCTATTAAAAAGAAATAAAACTTCTCAGTTTGATTTCTCCTGTTAATAGAAGCAGTAAGGTGTTTCTTTCCCAGAATTCCTTTTGATGGTTAAGGGGGAATTTAACACTTACGCAGGTAAGCCAAACAGGGTTTGGAAAATGTAATTTTGCATATTTTCTTCTTTTTCAAAACAATGCTACAACTACTTCGGGATACGGGTTCCTCTTTTGTATATGCCTTGCTTCTCAAAATGGCAGAAAGTACATACTTCTGTTCAGTGGTGGGTTTCAAAAATTGTTCGAACCTACTCTGTGGGTGTGGCCTCCTTTGTGGGAGTGGCTTGCCGCCCATGTGACCGGATGGGAGTGGCTTGCCACCCATGTGACTGGATATGAAGATGCCGACAACACTTGTCAGAACCACCTTAAATTACCTCACACACAGCACTGGCATGCATAAGAATAGGATGTAAACTTGTTTTTTAAAAGGCAACTTTGGTTTGCGTTAAAACAACTTCAACACACGCAATGTTCTGATTGCACCACAAACGCAGTAGTCATCCTTACCTTTCACAGAGGCACTGAGTTTTATAAATATGAGCATGATAGTGTAGAATAATCATATCCAAGGACCAGTGGTGGGTTTCAAAAATTTTTGGAAGCTCTTCTGTAGGTGTGGCCTGCTTTCCGGGTCCACTGGTAGAACCTCTTCTAACCGGTTCGGTAGATTTGACGAACCGGTTCTACCATATAGGTGCAAACTGGTAGGCACCTACCTCTGCTTCTGTTTCATCGGTTGATTGCTCTCAGAAAATTTCTTCTTATTTCCAGGTTGAATCTCTCCTTGATCTGTTTCCATCCCTTATTCCTTGTCTGGCCTTCAGGTGTTTTGGAGAATAGCTTGACCCCCTCCTCTCTGTGGCAGCCCCTCAAATATTGGAAGACTGCTATCATGTCTCCCCTGGTCCTTCCTTTCACTAGACTAGCCATGCCACGTTTCTGTAACTGTTTGCTTGGTATTTATTCTTGGTTTAGAAGTGTTGTGTCATAACCATGGATTGAATTCCACTATGGCTAAATTCACATAAATGTCCTGGGAGACTGGTTGAGAGCATTTTCACACCACAACTTTTCCCACCTCTCTTTCTCTCCTCATTCAGTAGCAACTTGAAGGCAATTTACAGATTACATATTAACAGAGTTGGAAGGCACCTTGTAGATCATCTAATCGAATCCCCTCATCCAAGCAGGAGACCCTGCACCATTTCTGACAGATGGCAGTTCAGTTTCATCTTGAAAGCCTCCAGTGATGAAGCTCCCACAACTTCCAGAGGCAACTTCTGTTCCATTGGTTGATTGTTCTCCCTGTCAGAAATTTTTTCCTTATTTCCAGGTTGAATCTCTCCTTGATCAGTTTCCATCCATTATTCCTTGTCTGGCCTTTGGGTGCTTTGAAAAATAGTTTGACCCCCTTCTCATCAAATATTGGAAGACTATATATATCTGTGTGTGTGTGTGTGTGTGTGTGTGTGTGTGTGTGTGTCTTTCTCTATATCTATCTATCTATCTATATCTATCTATCTATCTATCTATCTATCTATCTATCTATCTATCTATCTATCTATCTATCTATCTATCTATCTATCTATCATCTTAACACACCTTCCTGTCAATACTCAGAAATTATGTACATGTTTTCTAAGGGAGGCTTTTGAAAACCCTTGGCTTAGCTTTTGTGATTTTACACCTCTGTTACTTGGATCCCCAATTCTTTCAGATGGGATTAAATAAATAAATTACACAAATTACTTTGGCTTTCCTGAAGCGTAGCATTTAATAAACAACCGATTTCCCACAGATGTGTTGTTAAATTGTCAAGCTTTTCAATTGAGCCTAAAATATTTGTAGGCAGTTGATTTATTTTTATTTTTGTTTTTGTTACCAAAAAAAAAAGCAAAACAAAGAATCCTTTATACATCTTCCTGGTGATTTTTTTTTCTATTTCCTTTTGGAGACTTGTAGAGCGGTTATTTGTTTGGGCTGAAGGCAAAATGTTTGGGATTAATGGGCAATGCCTCACCATCCAACTTAATGAGGATTTAGAGGGCAATTCTAAATTGAGGATTTCCAATTAATTATTATGGGGTCTCACCAGTCTTTTTTCTTGCTCGAGTAGGTTGTTGTTGTTTTTCTTCAAATAAAATCATGGTTTTGGGAAGATCTTGATTTTGATAAGTAGTCCTAGACTTAGAATGATCTATTTAGTGGCCATTCAAAGTTACAATGGCACTGAAAAAAGTGACTTATGACTATTTTGTCACCATGAGCCACCATGAGCCACGGTGGTGCAGTGGTTAGAATGCAGTACTGCAGGCTACTTGTGCTGACTGCTGGCTGCCTGCAATTTTGCAGTTCAAATATCACCATGCTCAAGGTTGACTCATCCTTCCATCCTTCCAAAGTCAGTAAAATGAGGACTAAAATTGTTGGGGGCAATATGCTGACTCTGTAAACAGCTTAGAGAGGGCTGTAAAGCACTGTGAAGTGGTATATAAGTCTAAGTGCTAGTCCTTCCTTCCCTCCCTCCCTCCCAGTGGTTAGAATGCAGTGTTGCAGCCTAATTCTGCCAATTGCTAGGAGTTCGACAGTCTCAAGGTTGACTCAGCCTTCCATCCTTCCAAGGTGGGTAAAATGAGGACCCAGATTGTGGGGAGAAATATGCTGACTCTGTAAAATGCTTAGAGAGGGCTTTAAAGCACTGTGAAGTGATATATAAGTCTAAGTGCTAGTGCTATATTCCTTCCTTCCTTCCTTCCTTCTTTCCTTCTTTCCTTCCTTTCCTCTTTCCCCCTTCCCTCCCTCCCTCCCTCCCTCCCTCCCAATGGTTAGAATGCAGTGTTGCAGGCTAATTCTGTCCACAGCCAGGAGTTCAATTCTTACCAGTTCAAGGTTGATTAAGCCTTCCGTCCTTCCGAGATGGATAAAATGAGGACCCAGATTGTGGGGAGAAATATGCTGACTCTCTAAAATGCTTAGAGAGGGCTTTAAAGCACTTTGAAGTGGTATATAAATCTAAGTGCTAGTGCTCCCTTCCTTCCTTCCTTCCTTCCTTCCTTCCTTCCTTCCTTCCTTCCTTCCTTTCCTCTTTCCCCCCTTCCCTCCCTCCCTCCCAGTGGTTAGAATGCAGTGTTGCAGGCTAATTCTGTCCACAGCCAGGAGTTCAATTCTTACCAGCTCAAGGTTGACTAAGCCTTCCGTCCTTCCGAGGTGGATAAAATGAGGACCCAGATTGTTGGGGGCAAGAGGCTGAAAAGCACTTTGAGAGGGCTGGAAAGGACTGGGAAGTGGTATGTAAGTCTAAGTGCTAGTGCTATTTTTTTCACAATTACGACTGTTACAGCATCCCCGTGCTCATGTGATCAAAATTCAGACACTGACTCGTTTTATGACGGTTACAACATCCCGGGGTCATGTCATCCCTTTTTGCAACCTTCCGGCAAGCAAAGTCAACGAAGAAGCCAGATTCATTTAACAACAGTGTCACTAACATAACAACTTCAGGGATTCACTTAGCCACTGTGGCAAGGAAGATCTTAAAATGGGGCAAAATTCACTTAGCAACATAGATTTTGAGCTCAATTGTGGCCATAAGTCAAGGACTAGCAATTGCAATAGCACTCAGACTTATTTACTGCTTCATAGTGCTTTTACAGCCCTGTCTAAGCAGTTCAAAGGGTCAGCATCCTGACCCCAACTATCTGGCTCCTTGTTTTACCCACCTCCAAAGGATGGAAGGCTGAGTCAGCCTTGAGCCTGGTGAGATTCGAACTGCCAAAGTACAGCTAACCATCAGCTGAAGGAGACTGCAGTACTGCACTCTAACCACTGCGCCACCTCGACTGCCTGTACTTTAGCTGGCTACTGAAGAATTCGAGTCGGCAAAACATCTCTCGTCATACGTCTTGTAAAAAAAAAATCCAATGCTTCCATCTTTTTAGAAGCAAATAAAATATATCAACACGACCTCCTTCCCTTCCTCGTTCGTTCTGAAAGCTGCCATTCCATGCATAGTTAAATATTTGGAGCAGTTTCTTCAAAGAAACTTTTTAATGCCCAATTCCGCCTGATCTGTAAAACAGTTGTTATGTTTAAATTTGTGACGGCCATTCATTGCAGCTGAACTCTGAATGTCTTTGGGAATAAGAGATTACGTTCTCTGGATGCTCATTTTTTTTTGTTGTTGCCTGGTTAGAATTTAAAATGGACCCATTTTTACGATGCAGCTCTGAGCAGTGCAAGTGGAATCCGTCTGAAATCCTGAATGGGCACCTCGCGACCCGCTCTAAATTTTCTCCATAAAATTACTTCTGTTGGGGAGAGACGGAGTGCAATTACAGATTTTCAGTTTCAAAAAAGAAGATTAGTTCCCTCTGCAAAATTGTGATGATGCATTAATTGGCGGATCAGCGAGTCCTTGGAGGTGGGGGCGAAATCTGATTGACATTGCCAGAATGGCTTCCGTGCGATTGTTTTTTTATCAATATAAGGATCCTTTCTGTTTCCTAAGGCAATCATGACAATATTTGGCAATTAAGTACGAGTTAACAAGCTCTTTAGTGCTGTGGTGCACTCTTATTAATTAAGCCTTGCGACTCCCTTATGCTTGACACAGGGTGGGGTCTTCATCTACCATGAAAAGCTATGGATGAACCTCAGGCTCCGTCTCTACTGGGAATATATGACAAAGATGCAGGAACTCATCCTGAGGCTGCATAGAGAGCCGGTGATTTAAGAGCGGGCAAAACTCTTTCGGTTTCTTAACTTTATCGGCCACGCCCTTCGCTTGGTTGTATTGATGCATGAATTTGCTGAACTTCTGTATGAAAACGGGTTCAACCTAATTTCCAAGGCAAGAAATCTCACCAAGCTCAAGGTTGACTCATCCTTTCATCCTTCTGAAGTCAGTAAAATGAGGACTAAAATTGTTGGGGGCAATAGGCCACCCTGCTTAGAGAAGGCTGTAAAGCACTGTGAAGTGCAAACTGGTAGGAACCCACCTCTGATCATCAGTCTGGAGACCCTACGCTTCTGAAGGAGACCTAAATCCAGCCCCCATTGGCTCTTATCCAGCACCAATTTGCCTTGATTGTTAGTAGATCAGATTCTTCTGTATCGGTTACATTTGTGCATAACAGATTCACAAAGTACATGGGTCAACCAGAAGTAAGATTTATTAAAAGCATTTGCAAAGGCTGATGGAACTTTAGCTTGGCATAACAACAGAAGTCCACACCCAGTTGCTGCTAGTGGCAGTGCTCATCTCAGTTTCTAAGCCAAAGAGCCAGTGCTGTCCGAAGACATCTCCGTGGTCATATGGCATGATTAAACACCGAAGGCACAATGGACGCTGTTACCTTCCCACCAAAGGTGGTTCCTATTTTTCTACTTGCATTTTTATGTGTTTTCAAACTGCTAGGTTGGCAGAAGCTGGGACAAGTAACAGAAGCTCACTCCATTACACAGCACTAGGGATTCGACCCGTTGAACTGCCGACCTTTCTGATCGATAAGTTCAGTGTTTTAGCCATTGAGCCACGGCGTCCCTAAGCACACATCATAGAACTTCCCAAATCCTTGTTGTCTTCTTCAGAGGGCCAAGCCAAGTCAAGTATTCTTCGTTGGCTAAGTTCAACTTCATTTCTTTTAATGCAGAATGACAGTTTGTGTAATAGAGCGCAGAGGGATTTCCGGTTCTATGGCAGCTGGAGTTGCTGATTTTTTCCCCCCTGGATTTCTTGGAAGCCTTTCACACATTTGCAACTCTGGGTTTCACACATATCACCACTTTCGGCAAACCCATTGCCAGTTTTGGAAGTGCAGCCAGACGTGGGCTGCCAGAAATACATTTGGAGTCTGCAGAAATTCCTTTTCTGCCATGGCACGAGAGCAAAGCAGCAGATCCTTCCCCCGTACTAAGAGAATTAAATGGATTCTAAGTGGCCAGAGAGCATGGCTGTTTTGCCCATGCAATCAGATGCAAATTCTACTCCCAGTTCCCAATAAAAAGAGAAGGAGGTCGATGCATATTCCGAGGATTATTAGAACCACATTTTCATTCCTGGTCCATCTGACTTCAAGTCTCCATCCTCCACTGATGTGAGTTGCTGCCCAACTCTGACAGCTCCCAGCTTCTACTGTGACTTTGGGAAGGTCAGTATCTTCGTCTGAAGTGAGGCTGGTAGGAGCAATATGTGATGCACAGTGTCATCCATAAAGGAAAATGTACATAAAAGAGTTATCTCTCTAGTTTGTCTTTTTTTTCTCCCCTTCGTTTTGGTGTGGTGGAGGATGAAGGCTTGGTGTTCATTTCGTATTCATAAAGTCCTGCTTATGGAAATGTCTTTAAATACTGCAGAGGAATACTTGAAGGAGCAGTGAAATATTCATCTCTTTGGGAATCTCCGTCTGCTCGACAGGGGCTGGGGATCACAAAGGCTGTGTCCTCCGTCTTCCTCTTCTTCCCAGCCTCTCTACATACTAATCTTCTTCAGTGCAGCCGTGACCCCACAGATTAGGAGTTTGACAACTAGCTCAGTGGGAGGATTCAAGATTCTGAAATATCACCCCCCCCCCGTCACTCTGTTCTGGAAGGAATAGTTCCAGGTAAGATGGGTATTTAATTATGCAGCCTGCGGCATGCATCATTGATGGAGGACACCAACATAGTGGGCGCTCAAAGCAGTGGCTTCATTTGAATATACTTTACACAAACATGGCAGGTGCCCAGCTCCAGTTGGCGGCCATGTGCTTACGCTCCAATATTTTTATTCTGAAATGTACAAAACATAAGAGCTCTTTCTTTATTTTTTCTTTTTTAAAGACAACAACCTCTTGAAAGCGCTGATGAATAAATGCTTGGGCTTCTATTTATTTTGCCTTCGCGGCATTCACACTTTCCCCAACATATTTCATTTTCTGTCTGCATGTGTATATTTATGTGTCTCTGCGTTTCCTTCTGTAGCCGTAGGAGTGTGGGAGGGGGGGAAACAACCTCCGAGGTTTTAAATCTTCTCCTCCAAATGTGCAGCAAATGAAATTCAAAATTCTCAAATTTCTGATCTTTTCAGAGGTCGGGTAAGGAATGGAGTTTCAGATGACCAGGTGGTGGGATGAAGAGAGGTTTCCTGCCTTAGTGTATAAGCACTGATGATCAGGTTGAAAAACTGATTTATTTAAACCTCCTTCCTGCATTCCTTTTTCTGAAATGAACTGTTAGCGGGCTTGTTTTATAAAGTGGTTGTCTAATTTTATAAAAAGATGGGCTTTTATTGAGTAAACTGCTATGAGATCACAGGCCAGCTGGCTAAGACGTACTAGAGTATTTTAGGTGAGAGAGGGGTGAGTTGGGTCTAAGATCAAGCAGGAAGAAGTAGAAATATGCATTTCAAGCAACCGATCCAGGAAACTGGAGAACCAAACCAAAACAGTTGGCATCACATGGACAAATCAGTTGGCATTTACATGGACAGATCAGTTGGCATCACATGGACAAATCAGATGGCATTACATGGACAGATCTGTTGGCATTTACATGGACAAATCAGATGGCATCACATGAATAAATCAGTTGGCATCACATGGACAAATCAGTTGGCATTTATATGGATAGATTAGTTGGCATTTACATGGACAGATCAGTGGGCATTTACATGGAGAAATCAGATGGCATTACAAGGACAGATCAGTTGGCATCACATGGACAGAACAGTTGGCATCACATGGACAGATCAGTTGGCATTTACATGGACAAATCAGTTGGCATTTACATGGACAAATCAGATGGCATCACATGGACAGAACAGTTGGCATCACATGGACAGAACAGTTGGCATCACATGGGTAGATCAGTTGGCATTTACATAGACAAATCAGATGGCATTACATGAACAAATCAGTTGGCATCACATGGACAAATCAGTTGGCATTACATGGACAGATCAAACAGAATCCACAGGGACAGATCAACCAGGCCGAGGGAAATCAAAACAGCCCAACAAGAGTTGCTCAAAGCGATTTCTGGCCTTTGAGGCAGGAGACAGAACAAAGAATTGGTCTAGAAGAGTTTGACACAAAAAGGAAAAGATTGAAAACTGACAGGACAGCTGGCTATAAAGTATAAACACAGGGATCAGCTTCTATACCAAAGCTCCAACAACTTGGAAGCCCTCACATCAGTGTTGTTACGGCTCCTTCCTACTAAGAGTATACAGTGATTTCTGTGTTGTGAGCACGCGGTAAAAAGAAATCTGGGAGCCAAGATGTCTGTGGAGTAAAACATGTTATTTTTGCAAGTTTGAAAGCTTTCCTGGAACTTCTGACCTCTCCGGGGCTAACAAGCTCAAAAGATCAATGCAGAGAAACAATTTTGCTCCTCAACAAGATGGTTTCTTTTAAGGCTTCTTCATTTGGAAAAGGCAGATGCTTTAGAAAAATACATCATATTCTCATTAATCAGATTTTTCTGTACAGTTTCCCTTAATT
Source organism: Thamnophis elegans (assembly GCF_009769535.1). NCBI lineage: Eukaryota > Metazoa > Chordata > Lepidosauria > Squamata > Natricidae > Thamnophis > Thamnophis elegans. The sequence goes on from NC_045553.1 coordinate 41,386,883, forward strand.
TCCTTGCTACCGGGTGCAAGATCAACTGCCTGTTATCCTCTTTCCCCATCTTCTCTTCCCACACATTGAATGACTATTTTAGTGTGCCAACATTGGCTTCCATCCAACTTGCTCTTCTGACCTCAGACGAGGCTGTCTTCAAGAGAAAATATGAGTTTACAGGTTTCGGGGTTTTTTTCCCCTCTTTTTTTCAAATCAATGAATTAAAACAGTGGCAAGATCTCAAAGGAGAATTCGAATGATTCCATTACAATTTCAGAGGCAAAGACTACGTCAGTCAACCTAGTCAACTTGCCATTCTGCTATTACCTTCAATGAGGACCATCGTCAGAACATGAGGTGATGGCGTGAGACCACGTGGCCCATTAGATCTTGTGATTTTTATTGTGCATTTGGTTTCACTCCTCCTCTCTGGCAAATGATGATCAGAGAGGGCAGCATAAGCACAGAGGCTCAACAACAATCAGTTGTTGTTGTTAGTTGCGAAGTTGTGTCTGATCCATCGTGATTCTATGGACAATGTCCCTCCAAGCCTTTCTGTCTTCTACCATCCTCTGGAGTCCATTCTCACACCAACTGCTTCTGTGACTCCATCCAACCACCTCATTCTCTGTCGTCCCCTTCTTCTTTTGTCCTCAATCTTTCCCAGCATGAGGCTCTTCTCCAGTGAGTCCTCCCTTCTCATTAGGTGGCCAAAGTATTTGAGTTTCATCTTTAGGCTCTGGCCTTCTAAAGAGCAGTCAGGGTTGATCTCCTCTAGGACTGACCGGTTTGATCGCCTTGCAGTCCGTGGGACTCGCAGGAGTCTTCTCCAGCACCATAGTAACAACAATCAGTAGGAACATAATAATACTCCTTTTTTTGTTTTAGAATTGCTGAAGGTAAACTGTTAGCAGCCATCCTCCTTTGCAACTTGGGAGGGGGAACACTGCGGTTCAAGTCCCTACTACGACCACCTAAAGAGAAAAGATGACTTATAATTACAGCAGCCATTAAAAGTGATTAATGATAGCAAAAGAACTTCCAGCAAATTTTAAAGCAATTAAATACTAATTAATTCATTCACACTGCTGAGCCGCATGTTTGCTTTACTAGTGGCATTTATGACTGCTACCTAATGCATAATTTGAAAATATTGAAATGCAGCAGGTTATTTTCAGAGAGATTCCTACCCCTGAGTAAACACAAACAGTGGCTGATTTGTTTATCTTATGATGCTAATTGGCAGTTTATTAATGCGGTATTTATTTTGATGAACATTTTCCCTATTGTGAGCTTCTTTTATAGGGCGGGATGGAAGTGACGATTGGACAATGAGGTTGATCTGGGTTGTCAAACTGATCCCACTTTGGATTGTTATGATTATTTGGATTGGGACCAATTAGATCCCACAGATTAGGCCTCCTCCAAATACCATCTGCTAGCCAATGTCGACTGTCGACCCCTCGGGGGAGGGCCTTCTCTGTGGCTGCTCGGCCCTCTGGAACGATCTCCCGGTGGAGATCTGGACCCTTGCCACCCTTCAGGCTTTCCGCAAAGCCATTAAGACCTGGCTGTTCCGGCAGGCTTGGGGCTGATGAGTTCCCAGCCCCACTTGAACTGTTGCGACTCTTGCTTTGTTTTTAACTTGTTCTGTCTTTTGTTCTGTTGTTTGTATTCCCCCCCCACCTTGTTTGTTAGCCACCCTGAGTCCCTCGGGAATAGGGTGGCATACAAATGGAATAAACATTTCCAAACATTTCCAAACATTTTTAGGAGGATTTCACCCATGCCTGCAGCAGGATTGTCCTCATTTTTTAAAAAGACTTTAAGAGAAATGTCAAGACCATAGAAAGTTATACTGAGATACTCGTCCTGCTTGCAACAATGATAATTTATTAAATTTGTATACCACCAAACTCTCAATGACTGTTCTGACCTAGGCTTCTCCAAAAAGCATGAAGCAGAGTCCTGGTCCTGAAAAAAAAAACTCTTTTATTAAACGAATGTGAATTCCTCTCATTCACATTCAGCAAAGGCCTGGTGAACAGTCTTTCAAAGGTGAATTTATGACCACAGACCTTATCTAGCTTGGAAAGCTGCCATGTAAATATTTTCCAAATGAGATACTGTGCAAGGAAAGACTTGGCACAGAGTCTCTGAGATTCACAGACAGGTCTTTACACTCGTAAAATGAACGAACGAATGAACAAATTGTTTCCTGCAAAAGTCCACTCCCCTTTCGCTCCTCTTTTATTTCATATGGGAGGGGCCATTCACTGTCCACCTGTGGCTTTACTCCCAAGGCGACCCTGATTTCTGAGTTGTTCTTTTCTTCTGACAGCTGTTCTGACAGGCTCCAGCTGTTCCTCTGCCTCACTGCTCTCTAGTTCCGTAGGCCCCTGATCACCGCCAGACAGTCTTGGCCCTATCTCTGCCTCCAATACAGAACCCTCGTCCGAGCCTCCCCCAGCCTCCAGGACTGGCCCATGCTGCTCCCCAAACTCCTCATTGTCCGACTCGGCTGCCAGCCACAACACTGACTCTGGGCTGTTTGTAGCAATCAACAAAATTGCAATAAAATACTCAAAATGAAAGATGGCAAGCATGTGGAAGCAAAGAATCTCACTCTCTGTTGCCCAAGACATGGGTGAACAGCAGTGGTGGGTTGCTCATCCCGTTCCAACCAGTATGGTTGGAACGGGGCTGGCAGCATCCTCGTGCACGCGCACTGTTCACGCATGTATCTTAGCACCTGCGCGATGCTCCAGCTGCTCGCGGAGAATCACGCAGGCGCTGTATGTGCCATGCGCCTGCGTGGAAGCGCAGAAGCCTTCAAAGACCAGTAAGGAGCGCGGGCGGGCAGGTGGTCTCTTCGCCGTTCCTGGAAGTTACTTACTTCTGGGTTCACCAACCAACCGGTCCATGGGAACCGCCACGAACCCGTTGAAACCCACCCCTGGTGAACAGCCAGGTCTTCATGGCTCTTCTAAATAACAGTAGAGCAGGGGACATCTGGATCTTGAGGGAACCACATTCCAACCAGCAGATTAGAGATGGTACACTTCTAGAGTCCCAACAGAAACCAACATTTAACTGAAGGAACCTGGAGCACATCAACCTTACAGGATCAAATCAGCCAGTACTGCCATTGTTCTGACCCAGCTCCCCAAACACCACAAACCCTTTGAAGTGAACTCAAAAGATTCCTTTATTAGGAGTGCTGCCGGCAGCCCCAGCAAAAAGTTTCACTCCCAGGCTGATAAGTCCATCCGGCTGGAAGATGAATAGTTGTCTGCCGCATCTAATTATTTCCATCACCCTGCCTTTTATCCCAAAGCTAGGGTGGGACCTCACTAGCAGCAGTGGCTCTTCCTTCCCCAGAATCGGCCCATAGCTTTCCACTGCTCTCCTCTGCCTTCTGCGCATCCACGCGTCAGGCACTGGACCCAGCTGTTCCTCCTCTTCTTCATCAACCCACCTCCAGACCTGGAGGCTGTTGACTCTCCATCTGAGGGCTGACGGACAGCCGAGGCTCTCTCCCCCCTCTCTCCCTCCCTCCTTCCCTCCTCTCTGTCTCTCCCAGCACCATTCCCTCTTTCCCCTTGGAACTCTCAGGTTGCCTTGATGCTGACCCTGACTTCCAAGCTGCATCCTTCTCTGATTTGGCTGCTGGAGGGGCCAATGGCTGACAGGCCACAATATCCATATTGACTGGCATAGTTTATCCAGATGCTGAGTTTGAGACCCCAAGTGCTGTGCAATGGGATGAGCTCCGTTCCTTGACCCAGCTCCTTCCCACCTAGCGATTTGAAAGCATACAAATGCAAGTAGATCAATAGGTACCACTTCAATCTTCCATGTTCCTGTGTTCTGTGTGCCTGTTGTGACATATAGCCATGCTGGTCACACATGACCATGAAAAATTTCTTCAGACAAGGCTGGCTCTCTTGGCCAAGAAACAGAGATGAGCACCATGACAGGGAAACCTTTACCTTTTCAAAACTATATACAACATATTCAATTTGGGGCTTTGGCTCAGTGGCTGAGACGCCGAGCTTGTCGATCAAAATTTCAGCAGTTTGGTGGTTCGAATCCCTAGCGCCGCTTAATGGAGTGAGCTCCCATTACTTGTCCCAGCCTCTGCCAACCTAGCGGTTTGAAAGCACGTAAAAATGCAAGTAGAAAAATAGAAACCACCTTTGGTGGAAAGGTAACAGCGTTCCGTGTGCCTTCGGCATTTAGTCATGCTGGCCACATGACCACGAAGACCTCTTCGGACAGCGCTGGGTCTTTGGCTTTGAAATGGAGATGAGCACTGCCCCCCAGAGTCGGGAATGGCTAGCACACATATGCGAGAGGAACCTTTACCTTTACCTAGCTGCAGGGCAGATGATGTCTCATTATAATTTTTCCATAACAGAAGAAATATAAGGTGCAAGAAAACCAAAGAATGGTAGCAAAAACTCCATTCTGGGGTGGGAGAAAGAAATGAATAGATGGCTACTTCATCGCTTGTGGGGGGCTTATCAGAAAATGGCACATTTTCCTTGGGTTTCCTTTGGATTTCCCCGTCCCTTGATATACAAGATATTATCGTTTGATATTTTCCCTTCCTCCGCTGCTCATATTACGATTCATTTCCAGTTGCTTTTCATGCCCAATTGCTGTTGGAAGGAACAGATATTCTGATTAAATTAAGACAGACACTCGAGCAGCTGGCTTGCCAAACTAGGTTTTTATTAAAAATAATACTGTTTACGAAGCTTTCTTTCTTTTTTAATGAAGAAAATAAAACAAGTGTATTCTACTCAAGTAGGCTGCAGAGTTGCTTCACACGAGATGCAAAAAATGAACGAGAAAGAAGAACCATTAATATGAATTGTACAGTGTGGGCAAGAACTGTGCATCTCCGTAAGTTACTTCTCTTATAGCTATCCCCTCTTTCAGCTACACCCCAAAAAGTTGAGTTTGAAGCGGCCAATCTGCTGAGATAGTCCATACATAAAGTACCCAACTGTATGTACTAACACTGTTTTTATTGTAAGCTTATAGTAATAGAAAAAGGGACGCGATGGCTCAGTGGCTAAGACGCTGAGCTTGTCGATCAGGAAGGTCGACAGTTCGGCGTTTCGAATCCCTAGCGCCGTGTAATGGAGTGAGCTCCCGTGACTTGTCCCAGCTTCTGCCAACCTAGCAGTTCGAAAGCATGTAAAAATGCAAGTAGAAAAATAGGAACCACCTTTGGTGGGAAGGTAACAGCGTTCCGTGTTCCTTCGGTGTTTAGTCATGCCAGCCACATGACCACGGAGAACGTCTTCAGACAGCGCTGGCTCTTCGGCTTTGAAACAGGGATGAGCACCACCCCCTATAGTCAGGAACAACTAGCGCATATGTGCGAGGGGAACCTTTACCTTATAGTAATAGAATATGGGGAGTATGAAGGTATGACCACATGACCATGGAAGTGTCTTCAGACAATGAGAGATGAGTACCACCCCGTAGATTTGGAATCTACTGGACAGGGGGAAACCTTTACCTTTATCAGTAAAAACTATTTGGCTTTTTTTTTTTTTAAAGAAAAGGTGCAAGCAATTTAAATAGCTCAGCTGGAAGAAACATCTAGCACTCAGCAATGGGGCAGTGAGGATCTCAGGAAAAGTAACCAAATGCGTTGTGCATTGTTGAAAGAGTCCTGTGCCTTTTCATGAGGTAGAATTCCCTCCCCGTTTCCTTAGAGCAGCTGGACTTTCCCATCACGTTAGGTCTGTTCTCTCTCCATCTAGATAACATGGTTTTGTGTGCTTGTGTAGTGCATCTGAGCGGGAGTACAGAATCTGACATACACCAAAAAGTTATCGAACTACAGCTCCCAGCAGTCTGCGCCAGCATGATAATGGAATCCGATACCTCCTTCCAGTGTTTCCCCATCCCTATCATAGTACTTCAGAACACAAAAGCCTGTTTCAGCCTAAAGGGTTATGATGTGTGTATGCTTCAGAACTCAAGGGATAAATTGTATGTAGTACCGGCCTGGTAGTTGGCAGGCTAAACTTAGAATCTGCTTTGTATCGTTGTTTTTTCCCCCCTACTCAACAGAATTGACTGCATTGGAAACCTGTGTCTCCTGCAGTTTTCGGACAAAAGGAAACCACAATGCAGGGGTTTTGTGTGTCTCTCTGTGTGTGTTTGTGTGTGATCCTGAAGATGTAGAAGAGGAAATTGCAGAGCCAGATGTAGACGATGGCTTTCAACTTTTAACACCTACAGGAATTAAATCAAGCAACCCTCCCCGCACCCCACGCTTACAACCTTTAGCCTTATCATTCTGGAGAATTCTGTTGACCTTAAATGTTAATTTCTTTTAAACCGTTTAAAAGTAGAGGTTAAGCAGGTAGACACGTACTTCAGGTTTTTTTTATTTTAATCCTGCTTTCTTTTTTTTCCTATTGTTTCCTCTGTTGGTTTCCATTCTCCACAACTGCAAGGCAACAATTGAGTAGGGGATTCTTTTTCTTTAAAAAAAAAGACATGACGAATAGCTCGAATAAAAGAGTTTAATTTGCAAGAGGATTATATACTTCTGCTCTCAGCCTCCCAGATACAAGTGGAGAAGGCAAGGTCTCTGCATTCAGCTCCGGGAACGATATATTTCGAACCGGGGCACACTACATTATAAATCATGCAAATGTAGCAAGTGGGATATTTTGTCTTTAGATTTTATACAAGGTGGTCGCTGAGCCAAGGACAAAACGTCGCATTGACGTTTCCAGATCAAAATGCATATTTCCACACTAAGCCTGAGCACATGCGTGAATGCATGGTTTGAATCCAGCCGCAGGGGTATTCCAACCATGGGTAATGACATGGAGCTTGTAAACCATCAATTTGTAATGCCAACCAGATCAGTGGTGGGATTCAAACTTTTTTTTACTACCGGTTCTGTGGGTGTGGCTTGGTGGGCGTGGCAGAGGAAGGGCACTGTAAAATCCCCATTCCCTCCCCACTCCGGGGGAAGGCTACTGTAAAATCTCCATTCCCACCACACTCCAGGGGAAGGCTACAGTAAAATCCCCATTCCCTCCCCACTCCGGGGGAAGGATACTGTAAAATCTCCATTCCCACCACACTCCAGGGGAAGGCTACTGTAAAATCTCCATTCCCTCCCCACTCCAGGGGAAGGATACTGTAAAATCCCCATTCCCTCCCCACTCCGGGGGAAGGATACTGTAAAATCCCCATTCACACCCCACTCCAGGGGAAGGATACAGTAAAATCCCCATTCCCTCCCCACTCTGGGGGAAGGATACTGTAAAATCTCCATTCCCACCACACTCCAGGGGAAGGCTACTGTAAAATCTCCATTCCCACCACACTCCAGGGGAAGGCTACTGTAAAATCCCCATTCACACCCCACTCCAGGGGAAGGATACAGTAAAATCCCCATTCCCTCCCCACTCCGGGGGAAGGATACTGTAAAATCTCCATTCCCACCACACTCCAGGGGAAGGCTACTGTAAAATCTCCATTCCCACCACACTCCAGGGGAAGGCTACTGTAAAATCTCCATTCCCACTACACTCCAGGGGAAGGATACTGTAAAATCTCCATTCCCTCCCCACTCCGGGGGAAGGATACTGTAAAATCCCCATTCACACCCCACTCCAGGGGAAGGATACAATAAAATCCCCATTCCCTCCCCACTCTGGGGGAAGGATACTGTAAAATCCCCATTCACTCCCCACTGCAGGGGAAGGATACAGTAAAATCCCCATTCACTCCCCACTCCAGGGGAAGGATACTGTAAAATCTCCATTCCCACTCCACTCCGGGGGAAGGATACTGTAAAATCTCCATTCCCTCCTCACTCCAGAGGAAGGATAGTGCAAAATCCCGATTTCCTCCTGATCAGCTGGGACTCAGGAGGCAGAAAATTGATGGGGGCAGGTCCAATCAGAGGTGGTATTTACCGGTTCTTTGAACTACTCAAAATATCCACTACTGGTTTCCCAGAACTGGTCAGAACCTGCTGAATACCACCTCTGAACCACATCACTCTTGTGGGAATCTAGCCATGGTTGTATTAAAACAATGGGTTATGACGTAGAGCTTCTAAACAGTCATGTGGAATAACAACCAGACCATTGTTATATGAATCTAACCATGGTGATATTCTAGACATGAGCTCTGACATGGAGCTTCTACAACCACTCAAATGGAACAACAACCAGATCCTCCTTATGTGAATTTAGCCATGGTGGAATTCAATCCATGGTTATGATGCAACACTTCTAAACTGACGGCACTTGTATACTGTTGCTCTTTAATTCCACTGTAAAAATAGGACAAGCTGAATATATTAATAGATTGTAGAAATACACCGAAGGGAGGAGTAGAGGGATAGAAGAAAGAGGGGTAGAGAGGGTGGGAGAGAGGACTGGAGGGAGAGGGAGAAGGAAGGGAGGGAGTGTATCGGGAGAGAGGAGTGGTAGAGTGGGAGGGGAAGTAGGGTAGAGGGGAATGATGAAGGGAAGATGGAAAGTTTGAGGAGGGCGAAAGAAAGGGTCTATGGAGGGTCGAAGAGGTACATTGGGCTTCTATTTTGGGGGGTATTGTTGACAAGAGGAATGGCTGTGTTTATTGTTTAATGTTATATGACCCCGGTTATGCACAGTATATATGTGACTGTACGAAAATGAAATGGAAAAAAATAAAACACATTTACGAGGTAAACAAGACGCCAAAAGCCTTCTTCCCAACAAAGGTGGTTCCTATTTTTCTACTTGCATTTTTATGTCCTTTCGAACTGCTAGGTTGGCAGAAGCTGGGACAAGTAACTCACTCCGTTACGTGGCGCTAGGGATTCGAACTGCCAAACTGCCGACCTTTCTGATCGACAAACTCAGCATCTTAGCCACTAAGCCACCATGTCCCTGATGTGATTTTATACCCTCTGCATAAAATCCCCGTGTGGCCATTTGATTCCTCTAAACTGGGCAGGAGGGGATTTTCCCATGCAAGGCAGGCAGGCAGGTTTACCTAACCATTGAATGGGAATACTTCCCCCAGGGAGGATGGAGCAGTTTATTTTATTTAAATCTAAATGAAAGTGAGCCAGCTGGTAGCTCCCCCATTTTTAATGAATTCTGGGAACTCCGTCTAATCTTCTGCTGAGCCAGCGAAGCTTTCTGGATTTCAGGCTCTGGAAGTAGTTACATGGCCTGGGAACCCTTTAAGTGAGGCAGGATGAGTTGATTCTGTTGAGATCCCTTGGTAATGCCCCAATCTGGCAGATGTCATAAAAAGAGGAAAAAAGAAATATAAAAGTGTAGGCACTGGGAGCAGGTATATAATAGCCAATATCTTTAGGCCCCACAGAAAAGAATAGTTTGATATGGCTTGCTAAATGACAGCAGGGAAGGGGACATTAATTTTGGCAGAAGAGAGATGCATAGATGCTAGGAAAAAGCCCTCAATATAGAACTATAGGGCACTGCACACCAAGACAACTAGACACAAGAACAGTTTTTTAATCAAACGCCATCACTCTGCTAAACAAATAATTCCCTCACCACTGTCAAACTATTCACTGAGGCTGCATTACTATTACTATTAGTCTTCTCATCGTTCCTATCACCCATCTCCTCCCACTTATGACTGCAGAACTATAACTTTGTTGCTTGTATCCTTATGGTTGATATTGATATTGATTGTTTCCTGATTGCTTACTTATATCTTATGGGTATCATTAAGTGTCGTGCCTTATGATTCTTGATGAATGTATCTTGTCTTTTTACGTACACTGAGAACGTATGCATCAAAGACAAATTCCTTGTGTGTCCAATCATACTTGGCCAATAAAGAATTCTGAAATCTATTCTATTCCATTCCATTTCACTGCACTCCATATTCTATTCTATTCTATTCTACTCTATTCTAAGCTACTTTTTTCTACTCTACTCTACTCTACTCTATTCTATTCTAAACTACTTTAATCTATTCTATTCCATATTCTATTCTATTCTATTCTGGTCTATTCTGGTCTACTCTATTCTATTCCATATTCTATTCTATTCTACTCTACTCTACTCTATTCTATTCTAAGCTACTTTAATCTATTCTATTCCATATTCTATTCTATTCTATTCTGGTCTATTCTGGTCTACTCTATTCTATTCCATATTCTATTCTATTCTATTCTACTCTACTTTACTCTATTCTAAGCTACTTTAATCTATTCTATTCCATATTCTATTCTATTCTATTCTATTCTGGTCTACTCTGGTCTACTCTATTCTATTCCATTCCATATTCTATTCTATTCTATTCTATTCTACTCTACTCTACTCTACTCTCAAAACCTCCACAAATACCGAATCAGAGGCATTTCCAGTGAGAACACAATAGGTAGAAAGAATTGCCCTTCTTCCAGTTTACACAGAATGTTCTTTTTTTATAAAATATTTTTTATTGTTTTATATCATACATTTCCTTTCTATGTTGTGCAGTGTGCTCTCTAGGCATCCAAGATGTTAACATACAATCGTACAAAGATCATCATCATCATCATCATCATCATCATCATCATCATCGCTGTCGTCGTCGTATATATATAAACAAATATGCAGTAATATATAAACAAATATACAATAAAATCAATCATATTATAAGATATAATATCTTCCATTATAGTATAGATCATATAACTGTCAACAAAAGTTGGCTCATCTGTTTTTCTTTCTCATGTAAACCATATTTCACCTAATTCCACTCATCTAACCTCAATATCTGTCATTTAACCATTTATAGAATAGTTCCCATATTATGACATAAACTTGTCGATCAGAAAGCTCGGTAGTTTTGCAGTTCATATCCCTAGTGCCATGTAATGGGATAAGCTCCCATTACTTGTCCAAGCTTCTACCATCCTAGTAGTTCGAAAACACATAAAAATGCAAGTAGAAAAATAGGAACCACCTTTGGTGGGAAGGGAACAGCGCTCCCTGCACCTTCGATGTTCAGTCATGCCGGCCACATGACCACGGAGACGTCTTCGGACAGCGCTGGCTCTTTGGTTTAGAAACGAAGATGAGCATCGCCCCCTAGAGTTGGGAATGGCTAGCATATATGTGCGAGGGGAACCTTTACCTTTAACTTCAATATCTGTCATTTAACCATTTATAGAATAGTTCCCATGAAATAATCTGAATCTTCATTTTCTTTGATTTTTAGGGTTAACCTATCCATCTCTGCACATCTCTGTTGATTCTGTTGATCGTCTGCAGTGGTTTCTGGGTTTTTTTCACCATTGTGCATGTGCTATCCTAGCAGCTGTTAGAATGTGTAAAACCAGATATGTGTGGCCCTTATTGTAATTTCCTGGAAGCATGCCCAACAAAAGATCTCAGATCTATGTGTTGGTTTCACAGAATGTTCTGAATACAGGAGGTCCTCATTTAGCGACGGCTTCGTTTAGCGATTGTTTGCAATTGTGAGGGTGATGAAAAAAAATATGTTTTCGACCAGCCCTGGCATTTATGATTTGCTTTTATGAACAAAGCTGTGGTCAGATCGTAAATACAGTTGTGGTTTCACCCAGCAACAACTTCGTTTAATCAAGTTGCCAGTCCCTATTGTGGCCACTGAAGGAAGTCTGGACTGCAAGACACAAACTTCACCACATCACTGTTGTTTTGTGCTTTTATTTTCCTTTCCCAAATGCCATCTCTGTTTGAGTCTGCTTGTTCCACTAATATAGGGAATTAAGTAAGGTTAAGACAGTAGATTGGGGTTGTGCACAATGCTTAATCATGAACATTGATTTATAAGCCACCATTATAAGCCACCATGACTGGATTTTCAAAGCATGCTAGACACAAATCCATAATCCCTGGTAATCAATGTGTCTTGCTTAACATTTTATTTCTAGACGATGAAGTAGACAGAAGTAGGGTATTCTCCTGAGCACCTATCTGAAATTTGAGATGATTAGAGGCGTGCAGACAGTGTCCCAGACACCATTAGACAAGGCAACAACCACTGAAGTTGGTTAGATGAGAGTAATTGATATAGGAATTTACCTGGGAGTCAGTGGTGGATTCCGGACCCCGGCACAGCCGGTATGCTGCGCACAAGGCCGGGTGTCCTAGACGGGTATGAGCGCTCTGCGTGCATGCGCACACCACTGTCCTGCGACACTTAGCTGCCCGGCAGAGGTTGCGCAGGCGCCACATGCTGTGCGCGCAGGCACAGTGGGCCGATCGCAGTATTAAACGCCCGTAGAACATGGGCGGGCGGGCGGGCCAAACGAGCCGCTAGTACGGTGCCCACTTCTCCCAGCTACACCCGGTACAGCCGTAATGGGTACCCAGAACCCACTTTTGCTTGGAGTCAATATGCATAAGACTAGACTACATTTTGAGCACCTATTACTCTCCAAGCTGAATGCTGGAAGTTTGGGCTGATTCTGATCTTATGGTTTTGGGAAAGTAATACTCATTAAATATAAAATTAGCTTTCAGATAAGTATGAACCAACTCTGGCTATATACAGCACATCTAAATGTGTGTGTGTGTGTGTGTGTGTGTGTGTGCACGTGCGTGACGTGCACATATTGGTATATTGGTTTTGTGTGTGTACTGGATACCTATGAAACTATGTGATTGGGCTCCTCTCCTCTCCCCTGCTCTCCCTCGGGCTGGCCCCATCCTGTCTTATCCCCTTATCTCCCTCAGTCTAACTCCTTACCATCGAAGTGTTTTTCAGGTGGGGAGTAGTAGTAGAATGTCTAAACTGCCAGCCCGCAGGCCAGATGAGCCACGCGCTGGCCAGGCCCATGCCCAAGTGGCAGTTGGAACAGAGTTCTTTTCAAGTGGGGAGAGGGAGTAGAACATTTAACTCCTTAGCATCACTGTGTATTAATAATAATACAAGAAATACTAATGCTCTGATGGTCATTTCGAAAAATCCTTTCTTAGCAAGCACCTAGAAGCCAAGAGGAACATATGTGGGTACAGCGTCCCTCCACTTTTGAATATGAACATGTACTTTATAAACATATGCATGCACGTGTGTGTGTGTGTGTGTCTATGAATATGCATATAAAATATATGTTCATATTCAAAAGTGGAGGGACACTGTATCCATTAAGACTGGAAAATTTGCACATGAAGGTGCCAGTCCTTCAAATGTCTTCTCTCACCGTATATCACGGGACCTCAGGGAACAGTATTCTATGCTGGATTGCCAACAAATCTTATGTACTGAATTTTAAACTCACTTTAACATTTGATTTGGGTGATTTATAGCTGCATTCCAGTCTTGGAGGCAGATGGTTCCCTGGAGTTTTCTACCAAGAGTTGTTGCTTACATTTATCCCAAGGGCTTGACGTGGCCCTTGTCTTACTTTGGAATCTTACACAGTGATTAGCGACAATTTAGCTGGTGGTGCTGATACTTTGCCTTGTCTGTAGCACTCGGTTAATCTGAAATTTAAGAGGGGCGCGTGTTTAGTCTGGTTGTGTCAATTGTTTGCTGCATTGAAGGAAAACGTCAGACATTAACTCTCAGCAAATATCTCGTTCGCAAAAATAAATAAACAATGCAAGTTCAATTCCTAGTTCCTTCTCTTAAAAAGATCAGATAACAGGTGAGCGGAAAGGTTCTGCTTACAATCTTGGGTGGCAATATTGAGAAGTTAAAATCCGTGATGACCTGATTTAATATAAACTTTGCCAGGCCTGCAACCATCTTTGGATCTTTGGCCAGCCACACTATCTATTATTCTACTATGCATTTTTTTCTATTGTGGGAAAATGGGAGGGGGAATTATACGGAGTTAGATGCTATGCAGCCATAACAAAATTCTTTCTGGAAAGTCAAGGTCATCCTTTGTCTTTGCACCTCTGCACCTGACCAGAACTGGATGGGTGGGAGCTGCTAGCTTGGCAGTTGGGAGAGTGGACCATTCTGATGGACCTGTGGGTGTGGGGGGCAAGATCTTGAACTTTCAACTGGGTGGGGAAAAACCAAGAAGCTTTCAGATTCAGGTTTTCCCAGATGTGCCAACATGGCTCTCTTAATAAATTGGAACTTTGAGCAATACTTTGCCTTGGACTCTGATTTACTTTTGGATGCTATTTGGAACCCTGACAAACTTATTATCTGAGAATCAAACATGCAGAATTAGTGGAACACCTAATGACCCATCCAAGCTGAAGGCTCATGTGTGGGGTCAATGAAGGGATGGGATAGAGTCTTTGACATGCAGCCAGAAGATGAAGAGCAGAGCTGGGATGTCTTTCAGTTGTTCTGACTCAGCCTTTGCAGAAGCAAGAAACAGATTCCCCACAAAGAAAAATCCCTCTTTAATTACACATTGGGAGTTATGCAACTGCATTCACCAACAGAAAGTCCAGGCAAGAATCCTGGAAGGAGTTAACTGAAGCAATCATCCTTATCAGCTTGTTATGATAAATGCAAGGCTTGTGAGCTCCAGGAGGCTGCAAATTAAGTCAGTTCAAACAGAAAAACAGACAAACCTCCGTTCTGGCAAGGCAGTCTTTGTCCCACGAAACACACAAGGAGCGGACTTTCCAGAAATGCGAACGATTGTCTGCGACCACCAAACCACTCCCCTTTCCTCCCATTTATTCCCCAGCCAGGGAGGGGCCAGTCAACATCCATGTGCGCTTTGCTTCCCGTGCCGGCTCATTGTCCTCCGTTGTTCACCTCTCCTATTTGCTCTGTGCATATGCGCATCTGGAACAGACCCCAGCTGTTCCTCCTCCTCACTCATCTCTGACTCTGAACAAAACTCCACATTGGTGACAGGAAGGGCATACGGCCAGTAAACACTCTGCTAGCTCCATTCAGTTGCCCAGACTCCACCCCGCAAGGAATTATGGAATTATGGAATCTGAAAGCTTCCCAGTTTTCCCCACCCTGTTGACAATTCAAGATCTTGCCCCCACACCCACAAGTCCATCACATGGTCCAATCTCCCACTGCCATGCTGACAGTTCCACCCATCCAGTTCCAGTCAGGTGCAGAGGTGTAGAGACAAGGGATGACCTTGGCTTTCTAGAAAGAATATTGTTATGGCTACATAGCATCTAACTCCGTACAATCCCCCTTCCCATTTTCCCACAATAGAAAATGCATAGCAGAATAATAGAAAGTGTGGCGGGCCGAAGATACCAAAAGAAATGATGGTTGCAGACCTGACACTCAGCTCCATTCAGTTGCTCAGACTCCACCCCGCAAGGGATTATGGGTTCGTTAAAAGAAGATGGTGATATTGGAGTTTTTTTTATTGTTTGTAAGCTGCCCAAAGTCACTGAGAGAGAGTGGGTGGCCTCTAAATAAATAAACTCTTCTTAATAATTAAATATTGCTTAGGTTTGTGAGAAGGGGGGTCATTGATGCCGGAGAGCACACTCAATATCTCAGCTCAAATCCATTAATTGATGAAAGAGTAGATTACTTTCATTCTACCAAAGGGTTAAATTGGACACTTCCTATAAGGAAGGTGGACAGAAAGCCAAGAGGATTTGACCAGAGATAAAGGAAAAGGGAGGAGAGGTAATTAACAGAGGAAAAAAGAAAAGAGGAAAGAACCAGCATACAGGAAAGGATAGTAAGATACTTTGTGAAATATTGTTCAACGTAAGCAAAACATTCTGTGTCTCTAAGCAGCTCATATCCACAATGGCTGTATGTACAATGTCATTATTAAATGAAGCTTTAATTGTTTTAAATGAGAAACTGAATACAATAACCTCCCCCAGCACTGGTGGGTTCCGGATGCCGTCGCAACCGGTACTCTGTGCACGGGGCTAGGCATCCTAGTTGGTCATGCTCGCTGTGCACACAGGCGCACATCACCGCCTGCGACACCCAGCTACTCGGCGGAGGTCGCACAGGCGCTGCATGCTGTGTGTGTGTGTGTGTGCGTGTGCAATTGGCCGGTTGCGTTATAAACAGCTATGATACGCGGGCGGGCGGGCCAAACAAGCGGTACGGTGGCCGCTGCTCCCAGCTAACTACAGTACAAGAACCCACCACTGTCCCCCAGCCAAAAAGGGTACGACAGGACTGAAAAAGATAAGTTTAAGTTTTGATAATGAGGCTATCGTTTCGGATCGGTGGCCGAGAAATCCGAAATGCCGTTTTGTCCCTCAGACAAAATCGAGAGGTGTTACACCACGCGTGGCCCAATAAACACAGTTTTCGCCATAATGTCCAATACCTTCAAAAGCTTCCTGGAATTTAATAGTTTTTTTTTTTTTTTTTGCAACTTCCTTATCTATTCACATTCTCCTTGGCATTTCAGTAATAAATAGAGACTATTTATCTCTCCTCTTTCCTAACCTGCTGCAACATACATTAATATGGTTGACCTTACATACAATAGAAACCCTCCTATATCCCACACGAGATATCCTGATTTTAATGCTATCTGGGGGTCCAGATCTTTAATAAACAAAATTAATACCCCACCATTCAGTTGTAAATAAATTTACAATTAACATAGCAATGTCAAGCATGGGCTCGAAGGTTCATTTTATTGCTTCGCCTTGACCTGGCGAGCTTATCTCAGGGCAGGAAATGATAAAGATTTATCCGACCAGATTGACGGAGACCTTTAAATGTCAATAAAGCAATTCCTACATCACACACCAAAGCTTAATGGGAATCAGAGGCTGAAAGGTATTAATGCTAAACAAAAGGCACCAAAACCCCTTCCTATCTGTCACACTCAGGACTAATAAGTGTGTCTGAAAGTTTGGTGCGGGTAGGAAGCTGAGAAAGTAGTTTACTTTCCAGGATGCCAAGCAAATAAAAAGAATTTGGCTCTGCTGTCAGATATGAAGAATCAGGACCACCCTTTGAGTTCCAGCTAAACTGGTTTATTGCACAACCGAGACTAGAACCTAGTCAATAATCAGCATTAAATTGGCACTAGAGTTAACAGAATTCAAGAGGGTTGGACTTAGAGTAGGCCACTTGTGAGAACATAATGATTTGAGACTGGCTCTGCCTATTCCCCTGCTGGTTTTTTAAATAGTATTTTCTATTTCAAGGAGAGAAGCAACTTAGAACTAAGGAGAAATTTCCTGACAGTTAGAATAATTAATCAGTGGAACAACTTGCCTCCAGAAGTTGTGAATGCTCCAACACTCAAAGTTTTAAAGAAGATGTTGGATATCTGATGTTGTCTGAAGTGGTGTAGGGTTTCCTGCCTAAGCAGGGGGTTGGCCTAGAAGACCTCCAAGGTCCCTTCCAACCAGTGGTGGGTTCCAGATCCCATTGTAACTAGTACGGTGCAACGGGGCTGCACGTTCACCAGCATGCAGATGCATACTCACTGCCCGTGATGCTCCGCGATAGCTCCGTGGGGCTCCACCTGCGCAGCAGAGCGTCGCACAGGCGCCGTACGCTCTGTGTGTGCGTGCAAAAGCCCTGATCAGCTCAAATACTAGTAAGGAATGTGGGTGGGCGGGTGAGCCCTCAGGAGCACCATACCAGAACAGTACCTGATGCTGCCAGCAGGCACCAGTATGCCCATTTTGGGGCGTACCGGTCATATCCCACCACTACTTCCAACTCTATTACTCTATTTATACATAGATATTTTGAAAGCAGTGTATTGTCCAGGCATTTCATTTTACCAGAAAAGCAACAGATATACTATAGTAGTAGTAGTAGTAATAGTAGTAGTAGTAGTAGTAACAACAACAACAACAACAATAACATACATGGTAATTATAGCAATATTTATAGTTATATTTGCTTATTTATGATCATGTTCATTATATTAGCATGCTTATAGTCAACTTTTACATGCATATAACAATAATCTTTCTTTATCTTACTTCTACCTCTTATATATTATAGCCATTGATAACACCTGTCCCATGTTGAATAGTACTCTGTATCTCCTTTACCTTTTATTTTTCATATCAATCTATCCATCTCTGCATAGTCCAGTATTTTCTGAATTACGTTTTGGTCTGATGGGGTGTTTTTCAAATATTGTGCAAATACTAGTTCCCGCTGCTGTCAATAGATGTAGCATTAAGTACCATATTTTTCAGAGTATAAGACTCACTCCCACTCCTAAAAGAAAAATTGAAAATTTGGGTGCGTCTTATACACCAAATGTAGCCCAAAAGGCGAAGCACGGAGGATGCGATGATCTGTGGCAGTCCCTGCAGCCTGGAACAGCTGATTGGAGGTATTCCAGGGGGCCAATCCACCCGCCAATCAGCTGCTCATGCTGAATCAGGCTGCAATAATGTTATGAAGCTGACCTGGCTGTTCACTATTTGTTGCAAGGACGTGTCAGAGTTTGCAGCAGCAATCTCATTCAGAAAGCACACCCAAGTAACTGATTCAGCAGGATTCAATAACCTCTCTTTATATATATAATATAACACATTAAGTAAATATACAATACCAAAAGCAGGTTTTCCAATGTGGTAGTTCAGCAGATGAGAGGAGTTTCACTTTCAGTTTTAGTTTCAGATATCAGCACAGCATGCAGCTTTAGTACAGAACAAGCCATCCCCAGGCTCCTTGCTGTCTCCTTCCTTGTTGCTCATACAGCAAATACTGTTTGTTTCCAAACAGCCTCAACTCTCTCACACACTGACAGGATGTTATCCAGTTGAATACCATGGATGGTGGTAGCCAGAATACTTTTTTCTTATTTTCCTCCCCAAAAACTAAGGCGTGTCTTATACTCCAGAGCGTCTTATACTCTGAAAAATGTGGTATATAGTCCCTTTATCATAGCTTTCTGGTATTATACCTAACAGAAATATCTCTTAAATCTATATGCTGCTTAATAATCTTTTCCAACTGTGTATGTATTTTTGTCCAGTATTTTCTTGCCTTCATACATGTCCACCACATATGATAATCTGCATTCTGCTATTATTTAGGCATTTCCCCCAGGACTGACTTGGGTGAAAGCCTAGATGCAGCCTCCAAGGAAAAAGAAATGAGAGTTTGTCTGCTGTGGGATTAAAAGGCAGCTTGAGCACCTGCATATACATCTGGGACACTTCTGGTTAGCCAGAAAAGGAATGAATGTAATATCCAAATGAATGCCAGTAACTTCCTCTAAATTTCTGTGGAGCTTTAGGTGGCTGTCCATGTTTCTTAACCATTTCCTCTTCATTACTTTCCATTGTGTAAAGTAGCCTTGTGGTATCTTGTGGCATTTATCAGGTACCATGGGCTGAGCATTCTTCAGAGGACTGTGGTACATTCTTAATGTATATTAAGCCTTGGTGGCGCAGTGGTTTGAATGCAATACTGCAGGTTACTTCTGCTGCCTGCCGGCTGCCTGCCATTTGGCAATTCGAATCTCACCAGGCTCAAGGTTGACTCAGCCTTCTATCCTTCCGAGGTGGGTAAAATGAAGACCCAAATTGTTGGGAGCAATGTGCTGACTTTGTAAAACTGCTTAGAGAAGGCTGTAAAGCAGTATGAAGCAACAGTATAAATGCTATTGCTATCTTCCTTCCTTCCTTCCTTCCTTCCTTCCTTCCTTCCTTCCTCCCTCCCTCCCTCCCTTCCTTCCTTCCTCCCCTTCCCTTCCCTTCCCTTCCCTTCCCTTCCTCCCTCTCAGTGGTTAGAAAGCACTATTGCAGGCTAATTCTGCCAACAGTCAGCAGTTCGATCCTGACTGGCTCAAGGTTGACTCAGCCTTCCGTCCTTCTGAGGTCAATAAAATGAGGACCCCTGTTGTTGTGGGCAATAGGCTGCCTCTGTAAAACTGCTTAGAGAGGTCTGTAAAGCAATATATAAGTCTAAGTGCAATTGCTATTCCCCCTTTTCTCCTTCATTTTTTTAAGAATGCCAGAGGGCCCTTTATATGCCTAGAGGCATATTCATTAGGCTGTTCTCTCTCTCTCTCTCTCCTTTTGCTTCAGAAGGGACCATCCTTCCCTTTCTTTCTTTCTTTAACGTAAAAGTAACTAAACAAAGCTTAACGTAGCAATTAATAGCCAGTGGGCACTCAGGCTCATTTTGAAGGATCTTGATAGTTAGAAGATGTTTGCTTGAAAAAACCATCCTTGGCTATTAATCTGTACCAAATTGTGGAGGAAAGGTGGCTCTCCCTTCACTTTGTTCAGCCATCGCAATCTCTTATCAA
This sequence comes from Thamnophis elegans, assembly GCF_009769535.1. Lineage (NCBI taxonomy): Eukaryota > Metazoa > Chordata > Lepidosauria > Squamata > Natricidae > Thamnophis > Thamnophis elegans. The sequence goes on from NC_045553.1 coordinate 41,407,029, forward strand.
AATGCAATGAAGCATCAGATGAACACAATAAAAGGAGCATGAAAGCCTCTTCAAGTGTCGTCTTTTGCAAACGTGTAGACTCCTGCTGGCGTCTGAAGGAGTTTTCACCAGCTCTCGTTCTGACGGAAACCCACACAAGCTGCTTTGCTGGCATCTTTTCTCCCAGCAGACCAAGACCCAATTAAATTTAATGCAGTCATGTCCGGAAATTATCATATTTGTGAAATCCTCATTAATCTTTTCCCTTTCTTGGTGTTTTATTGCCATTCCTTTTGTCAGCCTATTTGGCGCTCATCCTCGATCATTGCTTTTGGGCTCTCCAAAGACATCAGGGACCGGGACTCACTGAGCTATTGTCATTGTAATCCTGATGCTTCAACACATCTGTTTTCAAAAGACCTTGGGCAGGAGGCTGGGTGGCAACAAGATGGCCCTGATCTTTTTTAGGGCTTTTAAGGAGCTCAGTGGCTAAGGTAGCAATAGCAGTTAGACTTATATACCGCTTCATAGGGCTTTCAGCCCTCTCTGAGCAGTTTACAGAGTCAGCATATCGCCCCCAACAACAATCTGGGTCCTCATTTCACCCACCTCGGAAGGATGGAAGGCTGAGTCAACCTTGAGCCGGTGAGATTTGAACAGCCGAACTGCAGAACTGCAGTCAGCTGAAGTAGCCTGCAGTGCTGCACTCTAACCACTGCGCCACCTCAGCTCCTCTCTGGTGCTGAGCTTGTCGATCAGAAAGGTGGACAGTTTGGCGATTCGAATCCCGAGCGCCGCGTAACAGAGTGAGCTCCTGGAGTAAGCTGTCCTAGCTTCTGTTCTGTTCTTAAAACCTCCACAAATACCAAATCAGAGGCATTTCCAGGGAGAACACACTAGGTAGAAAGAATTGCCCTTCCAGTCTTCACAGAATGTTCTTTTTTTATAAAATATTTTTCATTGTTTTATCTCATACATTTCCTTTCTGTGTTGTGCAGTGTGCTCTCTAGGTGTCCAAGGTGTTAACATACAAGCGTACAAAGATTATCATCATCATCATTATAATCGTAGATATATAAACAAATATGCAGTAATATATAAACAAATATACAATACCATCAATCATATTATAAGATATAATATCTTCCATTATAGTATCAATCATATAAGTGTCAACAAAAGTTTGCTCATCTGTTTTTCTTTCTCATGTAAACCATATTTCACCTAATTCCACTCATCTAACCTCAATATCTGTCATTTAACCATTTATAGAATAGTCCCCATATTATGAAATAATCTTGTCGATCAAAAAGGCCGGCAGTTTGGCAGGTCGAATCCCTAGCGCTGCGTAACGGAGTGAGCTCCCGTTACTCGTCCCAGCTTCTGCCAACCTAGCAGTTCGAAAGCACGTAAAAATGCAAGTAGGAAAACAGGAACCACCTTTGGTGGGAAGGCAACGGCATTCCGTGCGCCTTCGGCATTTAGTCATGCTGGCCATATGACTCTGGAGACGTCTTCGGACAGCACTGCTCTTCGGCTTTGAAAGAGAGAGCAGCACCACCCCCTAGAGTTGGGAACAACTAGCACATATGTGTGGGAGGAACCTTTACATTGATCTTTAAAAGGAGCAATCCTGAAATATTCTTTATCACTGCAGAATAATCACGTTCACACTGCTGAACTCGAGTGCTGTATTCTTTGCCCGTTTCGTACTTTTGTATTTTTAAATTGTAAGTTTCTATTTTAATTTGTAAAATTTTGTAACGTGTGTATTTTGTAATATTGTGCACTGGGTACTCAAGTACCGTGTTATTCGATCTCAAGTACTGTATTCTTTGTAGCAGCCCTTCAAGTACTGTATTCCAGTACTTGAGGAGCTGCCGTAAATAAGAGGGGGTCAACTTATTTTCTGAAGCAGCAGAAGGCAAGAAACAATGGATGGAAACTGATCAAGAAGAGAAGCAGCCTGGAATTAAGGAGAAATTTCCTAACAGTGAGGACAATTAGCCAGTGGAACAACTTACCTCTAGAAGTTGCCAGTGCTTCATCACTGGAGGTTTATAAGAGGAGACTGGATAACCACCTGTCTGGAATGGTTTAGAGTGGTTCACCGACAAATGCGCGATAGACATATACGCTATGACAAAACCGTGACCACAAAACCGTGACGTCAAAATCGCACCGACAAAAGCGCGCCGACAAATGCGCGCCAACAAAATCGCATCATCAACAAACTACATAATAGGATGCATATACGTACGTTATAACCCTAACCTTAACCCTAACCCTAATTGTTCTTGTCATCGTGCTTTTGTCGGTGCGCATATGTGGGCGCACTTCTGACGTCGCAGTTTTGTCTGCACGGTTTTGTCGGCGCGCATATGTGTATCGCACAATTGTTGGGTCATGGTTTAGAGTCTCCTGCATAAGCAGGACAATGTTACTGAATGATGATGATTGAGAGTCATAGGTAACTAGCTCAATGATGGAAGATGCTGAGAACTGGTTCACCATCTTAGGAGTAGAACCCTGTTGGTGAAGTAGGGCTCAGTTCGATAGTACTAGATTTAGTCTACGTTGCAAAACTGCACTCCTGAATTGAATCTCTTTTTGCTCAGATTATCTTAGCTTTAAGACTGAATGTGATTCCCACAATGAGCTTTTTGGAAAGGTGGCTTAGATGCAAAGCAAAAGTAATTTTAAAAAAATGAAATATTTATTATGATGTATGCCAATTTGTATAGTTGACCATCTCACAAGAGCAAAACCTTTCTCAGCGTTCCAAGTAATATGTCCATAGCAAACAGAACTCCAAGGCAGGTATTCCTCAAAGAAAAGTTTTATTTGGAGAAATCATATGGCACAGACTGGTGAAAACCGACTCTGAGTTCCTGCAGTTTTCACCTAATTAGAACGTGAAAGTTTTCTCTTTCCCCAAAACAATAAGTCACATTGTCCAATCTAGGTGCTGGTCGGTTGCCTGGTTACTTCTCTCCTCCTCCTCCTCCTCCTCCTCCTCCTCCTCCTCCTCCTCCTCCTCCTCCTCCCCCTCCCCCTCCTCCTGCCTCCCTCCCTCCCTCTCTCTCTCTCTCTCTCATTCACTCTCTCTCTCACCAGCTTTTGAAATGTCCTTGGTTCCCACAAGAAATTATTTTGTTTTGGCTATAAAACCCCAACTATTTATATTCTTTTAAATTCTTGGAAGTGCTTATTAATCAACATCTCACCTGGAAAAACACCACATCCCTGGTGTTTGGCAAGGCCCAACAGAGACTTCATTTCCTTAGAGTCCTGTGAAAAAATCAGGTGGAACAACGGCTGATGACCTCTTTCTATCGGTCCACCATAGAAAGTGTCCTCACATATTGTATTACAGTATGGTATGCTGGTTTAACTTATGAGGACAGGAAGGTACTACAGAGAGTGATCAACTCAGCACAAGAAACCATTGGTTGCCCTCTAACACCACTGGGTGACACTGCCGGGTCTTGCTGCTTTAGCAGAGTAAGAAAGATACTCAGAGATGATTCACACCCTGGTCAGTGTCTCAATGCCCTCCTACCATTGGGCAGAAGACATCAAAACATAGCCAGCCGAACAAATTTAAGAACAAGTTTAAAAATAGTTTCTATCCTTGAGCTGTCAGACTCTTAAACACAACCACAGTCACTCCACACAAACATGGAAAAGTATGACTAGTTTTTCTTTTTCTATCTTTTTCTCCCCCCCCCCCTAATTACTTGCATAGGGAATATTCTTTATATTATTTATGTTGTTTGTATTTGTTGTCATGGATTGCTCCAGTGAGGCTAAAACCAATTTCGCTGTATACATGATGTACAATAAAAACCATATACTATGCTATGCTATGCTATGCTATGCTATGCTATGCTATACTATACTATACTATACTATACTATACTATACTATACTATACTATACATCACTATCACCACTATCACTATCACTATACTATTACTATACTGTTACTATTACTATACTATCACTATACTATACTAAACCATAACTATACTGTACTATTATTATACTATTACTATACTATTACTATACTATTACTATAATATTACTATGCTGTGCTGTCCTATACTATTACTATTACCATTACCATTACTATACCATTACCATTACCATTACCATTACCATTACTATTACTATTACTATTACAAAATTTTACTATATTACTATAATTTTACTAATTACTATACCTATACCTACACCTACACTACAATACACTACAATACACTATACTACACTATACTATTCCCCCCGCCCTACTCCCTATCCCTCAGCTCCAGTGGCAACACTGAAGTCTAAAAAAAACAGCCTCGGTCAGGCCAGCTTCAGGGTTGACATCTTTATTTGAATGCAGAGTAGATGTTTTGGTGGTCTCCTCATCTCTACTTGGAGCTTCCAAGCAAACCTTGGCCACCTGTTTTTGCTACTTCAAGCTTCCTCAATCTGGTGTCCAGTAGCCGCTTTATTGGTGAGTTCTGGCAGTTACAATCTGAGCAAAGGTTTAAAGCACAAAGTTGGAAAGGGTTGATTTAAAATATTATATATGAAAAATAGTTTTTTTTTCTTTCCCTGCGGCTTAGGATTTATTTATATTAGGTGGGTTATATAGCAGGCTGCTTCACTAAAGCAGGGGGTTTTTTTTGTAGGAAACTGGGAAATAAATTCTTAAATGGAGGTCAATAAATCAGGTTGAGAAAAATCTTTAGGAAAGTGTTGGGAAGTAAATTAAAGTGGAGGGGAGGGAAGGGAGGCAGCTGGACCGGCTGGACAATCTTTCCTTGGTGCAAACTCCCCCCAGGGTGGAAGTAGGCAAGCGTGGGTGGGTTGACTCTACTGAGACTAGGAGCTCTGATCAAAAGTGAAAAAAATTGTGCTGAGCCATAGAAAATCACAAGCTGAAGAGAAAGATCTTTATGAGATTTTTCATTGTGTTACATTTGGAGCTTTCTATGGCACCGAATAGAAGGCAACCTACCAAGATGTCAGTTTCATCAGTGCAGTGTCTAAGGGAAACATTTAGAATTTAGAAATAGAATAGAGCTGGTAGGGACCTTGGAAGTCATCTAGTCCAGCCCCCTGCTCCAGCAGGAGGACCTACACCATCTCAGACAAGCAACTGTCTAGAGTCTCTTCTTAAAAAACCTCCAGTGATGGAACACCCACAATTTCTGAAGGCAACTTCTGTTCCACTGGTTATTCGTCCTCACTGTCTACTTAATTCCAGGTTAGGGTTCCTTCATTAGTTTCCAACCATTGTTTCTGCCCTCAGGTGCTTTGGAGAATAATTTGACCTCCTCTTCTTTGTGGCAGCCCATCAAATGCTGGAACACTGCTATCATGTCACCCCTAGTTCCTTCTTTTCTTTAGACTAGCCAGACCCAAATCCTGCAGCTGTTCTTCATGTGTTTTAGTCTCCCGGCCTTTTGATCATCTTAGATGCTCTTCTCTGAACTTTCTCCAAAGTCTCAACATCTTTTCTGTAGTATGGCAACCAAAATTGGTTGCAATATTCCAGGTGTGGTTTTACTAGGGTTTTATAAAGTGGTACTATTACTTCACGTGATCTTCATTCTATGCCTCTGTTTGCACAACCCAGGATTGTGTTAGCTTTTTTAGGCGGCTACTGCACACTGTTGGCTCATATTCAAATGATCATCCGGTAAGACTCTAAGGTCCCACTCCCAGTTACTGTTTTTGAGCCAGGTCTCCCCTAATCTGTACTTTCTTTGATTGATTGATTGATTCATTCATTTATCTCACAGTAGGACTGCTCTAGGCAGCTTGCAATCATAAAAAACCCAGAGAAATGAAAGGAAGTGTGAAGGTATCAGTAGCAAAGCAATGGAACAATAGATGGAGCAATGAAAAAGAAAACAAATGAGAATAGAGTAATAATAAAGGATGGGTGGGTGCAGTGGTGGGTTTCAAAAATGTGGCCTCCTTTGTGGGAGTGGCTTGCAGGCCATGTGACCTGGTGGGAGTGGCTTGCCGGCCATGTGTTCTCTCTCTCTCTCTCTCTCTCTCTCTCTCTCTCTCTCTCTCTCTCCTTCCTTTTGTCTCTCTGTCTCTTTTTTCTTTTTTTTCATCTCTCTCTCTCACTCTTTTTCTTTCTTTTTTCTTTCTTTCTTTCTTTCTTTCTTTCTTTCTTTCTTTCTTTCTTTCTTTCTTTCTTTCTCTCTCTCTCTGTGTCAGTCTCTCTCTCTCTCTCTGTGTCAGTCTCTCTCTCTGTGTGTGTGTCAGTCTCTCTCTGTGTGTGTGTGTGTCAGTCTCTCTCTCTCTCTCCTTCCTTTTGTCTCTGTCCCTTTTTTCTTTTTTTTCATCTCTCTCTCACTCTTTTTCTTTCTTTCTTTCTTTCTTTTTTCTTTCTTTCTTTCTTTCTTTCTTTCTTTCTTTCTCTCTCTCTCTCTCTGTGTCAGTCTCTCTCTCTGTATGTGTCAGTCTCTCTCTCTCTGTCAGTCTCTCTCTCTGTATGTGTCAGTCTCTCTCTCTCTCTGTGTCAGTCTCTCTCTCTGTGTCAGTCTCTCTCTCTGTGTCAGTCTCTCTCTCTCTCTCTCTCTCTCTCTCTCTCTCTCTCTCTCTCTCTAGCAGTGGTGGGTTTCAAAATTTTTTGGAACCTCTTCTGTAGGTGTGGCTTGCTTTCTGGGTCCACTGGTGGAACCTCTTCTAACCGGTTCAGTATATTTGACGAACCGGTTCTACCAAATAGGTGCGAACTGGTAGGACCTCACCTCTGCCTGGTAAGGCAACACAGCAGCAGCCATGAGGTGACCATGCTCGTTGCCTCCTGCTGTCAGGTCTGCAGCCACATTCTCTTTTGGATCTTTGGCCTGACACACTTTCTATTATTCCAGTATGCCATTTCTATTATGGGAAAAGGAGAGGAGGGGATGGTACGGAGTTAGGCAAAACAAAATTCCTTCTAGAAAGCCAAGGTCATCCTTTGTCTCTACACCTCTGCATCTGACCGGAACTAGATGGGTGGAAATGCCAGCCTGGCAGTGGAAGATTGGACCATGTGATGGACTTGTGGGTGTGGGGGCAAGATCTTAAACTTTCAACTGGGTGGGGAAAACCAGGAAGCTTTCAGATTCGGGTTTTCTCAGATGTGCCAACATGGCTCTCTTCATAAATTGGAACTTTGAGCAATACTTTGATTTAACTTTGGATGCTATTTGGAAGCCTGATACCTGCACCTCAGAAATAATAAGACCTCCCTGAAAATAAGGCCAAGTACTTATTTTTTTTGGGGGGGGGGTTCAAAAGCAAATAAGACCCTGTCTTATTTACGGGCAAACACTGTACGTGGTATCGGCTCAGCGACTAGGTCTTCACAGCATGTTATCTGTGAACAATTGTATTTTAAGTTTACAAAAGGAATTCACATCTGCAGGAGAAAATCGGATCCTGATTTTTCTTCACCCATACATTGCTTGATAAGTGAGCTTTATGACTCCTTTCTCCCCTCGTCCATTCTCATGAATGAGCTTTTATGAAAAGCCGGACAGATTTTGCTCCCTTCCAGGATTCATTTTTGCATTCTCAGCATCTTCACTTATGAGGCCGCAGGGATCCGGTAAGGCTTATCAGCAAGGTGGTGATTTGGCTGCCAGCCAGTATCCTTTCCCATCTGATTCCTCCTCCCCTTCTGAATACGAAGCATAACTACTTGCTCTTCCTCTGAGATGATTCTAAAATAGGCATTTAATTTAGTTTAATGAGGAAATTATTCTGTATTAGACGTAGTTGGAACCAACACGAGCCGATCTAGAACCGCTGTGGAAAGGAAGCTGCAGGCCACAATGAAAAGACCTGGGTATACATCTCCGTTTCCTGAATTTTTTTTCAATACTTTTTTATTTTCCATTTACATAACCAGAGGTGGGTTCCTACCAGTTCGCACCTATTCGGTAGAACCAGTTTGTCAAATCTACCAAACCGGTTAGAAGAGGTTCCACCAGTGGACCCGGAAAGCAGGCCACACCTACAGAAGAGGTTCCAAATTTTTTTGAAACCCACCACTGGTTCTTGGATATGATTATTCTACACTATCATGCTCATATTTATAAAACTCAGTGCCTCTGTGAAAGGTAAGGATGACTACTGCGTTTGTGGTGCAATCAGAACATTGCGTGTGTTGAAGTTGTTTAACGCAAACCAAAGATGCCTTTTAAAAAACAAGTTTACATCATATTCTTAAAAAATAAAAGAAGACAGTTTCCTGAATTTTATAAGAGAACCATGAGATGGATATTGCGGGAAGTAATAAGCTTTGGGCTCAAAACAAATGAAAAAGGGGGTGGGGAAAAGTGAGCCAAAAAATGGCCCATTTTTCACTCATTTCTGCCCTCCCTAGCTCCCAGGAGCTCTCTGAAAGCCTCCTAAAGGCTATGAATGACCATTTTGGTAAAGGGGGCAGGGTTTCGGGAGGCAAAAAAATGGTGTATTCCATGTATAAGATGCACCTAGATTTTCAGCCTCTTTTTTAAGGGAAAAGGTTGCGTCTTATACTCTGAAAAACACGATAGTTGGCATGCCAGTAGTGCTGTTGGCAAGGACAAATGCTTACTTACAAGCAGACCACATAGTTGTACATAGCATCAGCTGTGATCCCTTCTCCATTAGCACAAAAATTACATTCCCATGGGTACTTCTCCTGGAATTGAAGAGAAACTTCCTAACAGTGAGGACAATTAACTAGTGGAACAAAAGGTTGTGGGTGCTTCAACACTGGAGGTTTTAAGAAGAGACTGTACAGTCAATTGTCTGAAATGGTATAGGATCCCCTGCTTGAGCAGGGGGCTGGACTAGAAGACCTCCAAGATCCCTTTCAGTTCTATCCTGATTCTGATTCTAATATAAAATATGTCTTTGCCCACAACTTCCTAGATCTGGATCAGGTTAGTACAGTGTAAAGGCAAAGGTAAAGGTTCCCCTCGCACATATGTGCTAGTCATTTCCGACTCTAGGGGGCGGTGCTCATCTTTGTTTCAAAACCAAAGAGCCAGCACTATCAGAAGATGTCTTCGTGGTCATGTGGACAGCATGACTCAATGCCAAAGGCGCATGAAATGCTGTTCCCTTCCCACCAAAGGTGGTTCCGATTTTTCTACTTGCATTTTTACGTGCTTTCGAACTCCTAGGTTGGCAGAAGCTGGGACAAGTAAAGGGTGCTCACTCCATTACGCAGTGCTCGGGATTTGAACCGCCGAACTGCCAACCTTTCTGATCGACAAGCTCAACGTTTTGGCCACTCAGCCATCTCATCCCTTGTTAAGTTGTTAGGAAAAGCAATAAAGCCATTTATTGTTGCCCATCTCCAAAGAGGGAAGGAGGCTATCCTGAGGCTCAGCCAGGTCAGTGAACAATTGCAGTGTTGGCTGATGGTTTTGGGGGGCTGGGGGGCTCAAAGGACCCCAGCCAAGCTCAGCAATCGGCTTAGGTGGCAGCGCTGCAGGAGTAAATTCAAAGATGCTTCTGAAAATAAATTCTAATCAGTTTTCCCCATGGTGGTTATGTGATTAGAGGGTTCGTTTGACGTGAATTATGATGATAAATGGAAAAGTTACTGCATCATTAGATTGGGTGCTAACGCATAGTAGGGAGAATTTCTGCTCATTAAGGAAGATTCAGCCAGGCAAGGAACTTGCAAAGTTTGTATGCAGCCTGGTTGCTTTGGCAGGGAATACACACTACTTCCATCAAGGTTTCTGCTGGGCAGACCCGGTGCCCCGTCGAAGTACAATAGTCCTCGAATTACAACCAAAACTTAGCCCAAAATTTATCTTCCTAAGTGAAACCTTTGCTAAGGAATAATGAATGGAAACTGATCAAGGAGAGATTCAACCTAGAAAGTAAGTAAGTAAGTAAAATCTTTATTATGGTCAAAGACCAGCAATACACATTAGTTTTTACACTATATTAAAAAATACTAACATCGTAGAATCTGTTGTTGGAAAAATAACAAGTCTTGTAAATTCTGACTGCCAGCTGCCTGCAATTTGGCAGTTCAAATCTCACCAGGCTCAAGATTGACTCAGCCTTCCATCCTTCCCAAGTCAGTAAAATGTGGACCCAGATTGTTGGGGGCAAGAGGCTGACATTTAAAATTAAATGTTTCTTGTCTGTTGTGAGCTGCCCAGAGTCCCTATGGGAGAGGGCGGCATACAAATTCTAATAAACTTGAAACTTGACTCTGTAAACGGCTTAGAGAGGGCTGTAAAAGCACCTTGAAGAAGTAAGTCTGTAGAGATTGTCAGTCATCCAGGACACGGTTGTCCCCTAAGTGCTTTTTTTTTTTTTTTTTTAGCTGTAAAACATTTATAGTCTTTCTTGTTTAAAGTTCTGGGAGTTTAAAAGTTTTTATTTTCCATTTTGTCATTTTCATACACTCACATATATACTGTGCATAGCCGGCGCCATACAACCTTAAACAATAATCGCAGCAATTCCTCTTGTCAACAATACCCCCCCCAAATACAAACCCAATATACCTCTTCCCCTCTCCATACACCTCTTTCTTCCACCCCCCTCCAACTTTCTATCTTCCCTCCATCATCCTCCTCTACCCTACTTCCCCTCCCCCTCTACCCCTCCTCTCTCCCGATCCACTCCCTCCCTTCCTTCTCACCCTCCCTCCCATCCTCTCTCCCATCCCTCTCTACCCGTCTTTCTTCTATCCCACTCCTCCTCCCCTTGGTGTATTTCCCAAAGTGCTTTTTTCAGGAGGCAACTGGACTTCCTTGTCTTTTTCCTTTGAGGACATTTTCCTTCTCATCCAAGAAGCTTCTTCAGCTCTGACTGGATGGAATGGAAGGATTTACATTGTGAAGTCTAAGTTCTAAGTCTAAGTGCTATTGCTATCACCTTAGAGGTAGTCGTTTTATAACAAAGCACCTTATAGCATTTGTTAGTCTTACGGATGCCGTCGGAGTGTTGTGTCTTCTCAATCTGTGTTTGCAGCGTGACATTTGTAGCACTTTGCTGAAATGAAGCTAGTGCAAACAGGCAGTCGAGAGCAATTTGATCACTGCTACATATTCTCTTTTATTAAATTTCCCTTCCTCCCCCCCCCCCGACTTCCCAGTGCATTCTTTAAAAATGCTTCGTAGCTGTCATGCGGCTTAAATAAATGTTTCTTTCATATGTACATATGGGATTGTGCAAAATCTCAGAAGGTGCACAAAAGGACGTGTTTGTAAACAGACGGGCACAAAATAGCAAATAGATACCCTTTAGGTCTTCATGTACTCGGTGCCTGAGTGTGAATCAGACTGATGTGGTTTTAATTTTATTGTGAAAGAGAGGCGGGATGGAACGGTAGAGAAGGGTCCATGATTATTTGTAAGGAGAATTTCCACCCAGCTGACAAATAGGCATTAATTCTCATGCTGGTGGCGAGCTCATTCTTAGATAGACGGCTCTAGGTATGGATTATTGCCTTCTGCTGGATGTCCTGTTTCTTTATATAGAATATTTTTGTACTTGCATTTATGTATGTATTTTCACTTTACCTTCTGCGCATACCTTCTGGTTCAGGGAAAATCTGTTTCTATGGAGAAATCACAGCTCTTCCCACCCTACACTCACTATGTAATAAGCAGGGAAATTAGAATTCTTCAAATTATGAGTGATAGATGGTTCTTTTTTCCTAATATACATCCTCTCCTCTCCTCTCCTATTCTATTCTATTCTATTCTATTCTATTCTATTCTATTCTATTCTATCCTATTCTTATATATAACAGTGATGGCTAACCTTTTTGTTGTTAGGTGCCAAAATGTAATACAATAGCAGAGTTGGAAGGGACCTTGGAGGTCTTCTAGTCCAACCCCCTGCCTAGGCAAGAAACCCTATACCATTCCAGACAAATGGCTATCCAACATCTTCTTAAAGACTTGCAGTGTTGGGGCATTCACAACTTCTGGAGGCAACTTCTGTTCCACTGATTAATTGTTCTAACTGTCAGGAAATTCCTCCTCAGTTCTAAGTTGCTTCTCTCCTTGATTAGTTTCTACCCATTGCTTCTTGTTCTGCCCTCAGGTACTTTGGAGAATAGTTTGACTCTCTCTTCTTTGGGACAATATTGGAAGACTGCTATCATGTCTCCCCTAGTCCTTCTTTTCATTAAACTAGACATACCCAGTTCCTGCAACCGTTCTTCATATGTTTTAGCCTCCAGTCCCCTAATCCTCTTTCTTGCTCTTTTCTGCACTCTTTCTAGAGTCTCAACATCTTTTCTACATCGTGGCGACTAAAATGTAGAAAAGATGTGGAGACTCTAGAAAGAGTGCAGAGAAGAGCAAGAAAGATGTGTGTGTGTGTGTGTGCTAGAACCCATAATGCAAATCCACTAGCCCATGCATGCACAACCCACTGCCCCCCCCCCACGATGCACTGCTCGTCTCCAAGCTGAGCCTGGTATTTCCTGGGGGGGGGGCAGGGGAGGCTGTTTTTGCCCTCCCCAGGCTCTAGGAAAGCCTGGAGCTGAGGGCTCGCGTGCTGTCCGATATGGCTCTGCATGCCACCTGTGGCATGTGTGCCATAGGTTCGCCCTCACAGATATATAAAATGGCTGCGTGTGGGTGTATGTTCCAGCATAACTCTGGAATGCCTCGAGCAATTTCCACCAAGCTTGGTACCCCGATGACTTACTCTCTGGAAACAAATACTGTGGGAGTAAGTCACCCCTAACACCCCTCGGTGTGTTCTGTTAACACACTGTTGTGCCTTAAAATTGCTTTTACCATACTGCTTAAAATGGCTTCTACTGTACAGTGCTGTGGAGTTGCCATGGTAACGGCTTCACAGTCGTACACAAGGGTGCTCCCTCTGGTAAGGGGGAAAATCCAACATTAGAAATTGAAGCGATGTTCATGGAAGGAGGGTTGGGATAAATAAATACCCAGGCTGTGCTTGGTGGTCAGCTAGTATATAATAAGCAAAGAGATCTAAATTTATTTTTTAAAAAAACCTGGTAGTGTCAAGCACAGGAAATCAGGACTCCAGAGAGTTCAAACGAAAATAGTTTTATGGTATGCTAATGCACTCTACAAGAATCTGAACTACAGGTGGTTCTCGTCTTACGACCTCAGTTGAATTTGTTAAGTGAGCTTTGCCCCATTTTACGTCCTTTCTCGTCACAGACATTAAGTGAATCACTGCACTCGTTAAGTTAGCCGCATGGTTCTTAAGTGAATTTGGCTTCCCCGTTGCTTTTGCTTGCCAGAGAAGATCTCTAAAGTTGATCCTGTGACCCCGGGACTGCCAAGCATCCGAATTTTGATCACTGGATCATGGGGATGCTGCAATAGTTATGCGTGAAAAATGGCCCTGTCACTTTTTTCAGTGCTGTTGTAACTTTGAACAGTCACTAAATGAACTATTGTAAGTTGAGGACTACCTGTAGTAAGAGTCTAGGCAAATTGGCAATAGATAAGTGGCAATGGAATTCAAGATGGGCTGGACTTAGATTTCTTGTGGGCACGCAGGGATTCGAGACTAATGATGTCTTTGACCCCTCCCTCCCTCAGGCTCAGCCTGATCATCTCCTATAGATACCTTGTTGGTTTATCCTGTAAGAAACTTTAGACATGTAGACCAGTCATGGGATTCAATTTTTTTTACTGTGGGCGTGGCTTGGTGGGCATGGCCAATTTAGCAGTCCATTTTGCCAATTTAGCCGTCTATTAAACAATGCCCCCCCCCCTTTCTATTCTTCTTTTTAATACTGCATGAAGTTTCAGCTCTAGGTTTATTTTATTTTTTTACTTGAGGGAAGAGATTGGCAATGCCTGGGGATTTCTGGGGATTTCTCCTCTGTGTTAGAGGCATCAAAATAACCAAGATGATATAAGATCTCCGGATGGAGCAGGGGCTTGGACTAGATGACCTCCAAGGTCTCTTCCAGCCCTGGATTACTCTGCCGTTTAAAGCATCCTCTGAAGTTGCATCTAGTGCCAGAGTTTGTGGTCCTTCCTCCCTCTCCTTTTTCTCCTGGGAGCCAAAATAAGCCCCCCCCCCCATTTTGGACCTAGCAAGCCTCCCTGGAGCCTTCTGGGAGGGGATGCATGGGGAATGAAAGGGGTATGATGGCCAGTCAGAGGTGGTATTTGCCAGTTCTCCTAACCATTTACAATTTCCGCTATTTGTTCACCCAAACCAGTCAGAACCGGCTGAATACCACATCCTCGGATGTGGACCACCCTAAATCCTTCCGGTCTCATCCATCTTTCTTATCTATAACCTTTTCCTCCTGTATAATTTTCTTACAAACGTTTCTAACTCGAGCAGAATGTTAGCCAAGTCAATGGAGGGGTTCCAGAGAATTGTCAGTGAAAGGTGTTTCTTTTTTGGTAAGTTGGAGGAGGAGTTTTCCTTTGTATTTTCTGCTGGCTTAAAAGATGTGAGCAAATTGAGTTCACCCGGGTCACTGTCACTCCCAGTAGCTCCCACGGAAATCTTGAGCTCTCCATCAGGCCGGCTTTCCGCAACATTTCTATTTCCCTTTTATGAGGCGCTGTCATTCTAATATCTGACTCCAGGTTGGTCTTTACCATTTTAACCTTTCAGGATGGAGAGAAGGAGGCAAATACATTTATTTTAAACATACGCGCACAAACAGCTTGGGAATACCAAGTTGTCTTTTGATCTCTGGCGTTTTGATTTATCGGCGAATGTACAGCTTTTCAGACAAAAGTCAAAACAGGCGTCTTCCCAGCAATTGGTACAGAGTAAGGACATTTGAGAAGGGATGTGGTGGCTCAGTTTGGGGGAATGAAACATCTGTAAGAAAAACAGCAAGCTCAGAGAGCACCAGGGAACCCCCTAAAATAGGATCCTTCTTCTCAGAAGCAAGGAGAAGTGCATGTCCTGGAAAGAAGGAAAGAGAACAGATCATGGTTGATAGGAAATTTTTACCTTAAATACAAGCAGGTTTCTCCTTAACTTGGCATTGTATAGAGAATGTGCTATTCTATTGAGAGTTAGGATATCAGTGTATCAATATTAACATATATTAACAGATTAACGGAATCGGAAGGGACCTTGTAGGTCATTTAGTACAATCTCCTGCCCAAGCAGACACTATTTCTGAGAGATGGCAGTCCAGTCTCTTCAAAACCTCCAGTGATGAAGCTTCCACAACTTCTGAAGGCAATTTCTGTTCCATGGGTTGATTCTTCTCACTGTTAGAAAATTTCTCCTTAGTTGCAGGTTGAATCTCTCCTTGTTCAGTTCCATCCATTATTCCTTGTCTGGCCATCAGATGCTTTGGAAAATAGCTTGATCCCCTTCTCTCCTCAAATACTGGAAGCCTGCTATCATGTCTCCCCTGGTCCTTCTCTTCACTAGACTAGCATTGCCCAGTTCCTGCAAGCGTTCTTCATATGTTTTGGCCTTGAGTCCCCTAATCATCGTAGTTGCTCTCCTCTGCACTCTTTCTAGAGTCTCAACACCTTGTTTATAGTCTGGTGACCAAAACTGGATGCAGGATTCTAGGTGTGGCCTTACATGATATGATAGAAAGATGATTTATAATCACTCCTTATGTTCACCCAGAGGATGATGGAAGTCTTTGGAAGAAACCACAGTTAAATGCCTAAACCAGGGGTGTCCAAACTTGGGAACTTTAAGACTTGTGGACTTCAACTCCCAGAATGACCCAGCTGAGGAATTCTGGGTGTTGAAGTCCACAAGTCTTAAAGTCCCCAAGTTTGGATACCCCTGGCCTAAATATATGGTTTGAATCCAGCCACTCTCTTTTCTTCAGTTTTCCCTGACTAGAGAGGAGAGGAGGAGGAAAAAAAATCAATACTTTTTTTTAATAAGAAAGCAAGCTGACATTTTCTTGACTGTTTTAAAATTTCCCCAGCACCACAAGCTGTTTATCTGATGCTCCAGATCTTATTGAATTAAGTCAAATGGACGGAGGGAAGATGAGAGGAGAAGGAAGACAAAGGGAGAGGCTTTTTTTTCTCTCTGGGTTGCCTGGTGAGGAGCAAAGCTCTTTAAATGCTCTGGAATATGCAGGGAAAGGACTGGGGTCTAAGCAAGAAGAAGGAATGATAAATCCATCAACTAACAAGATAAGTGCCTTGTTCCTCCATCTGTTACCGCTGGGTCCTTATCTGGGATTGGAGCATGGCAGGAGCGATCTATCTTCTGTTAGGTATTATATTCCAAACTCATATGAATGAATTTTCATGCTTGCAGCAATCTATGATCCAGGCCTGGGCTGTGCTACTCTTGTCCTGAGGTGCTTCTTGTCTCTTTGCATTGCAAAGCCGATTTGAATCAACAGGGAGAGAGAGGCAGGCTGGCTGCTAGCAATAAGCAAGAGATGGTTTTTTTTTTTTAATTGTCATTCTCTCTCTCTGGGAGTAGGCATGTGGCAGCTTCTGCAGAAGAAGAAGGATGGACGGAGGGATGGACGGGAGGAAGGATGGAAGGGGAGATAGAAAGAAGGAGGAGCGGAGGGAGAAAAGGAAGGAAGGAAAAAAGGAAGGATTAAGGAGGGAAGGAAGAAGGAAGAGAGAAGAAATGAGGAAAAGGGAAGGAAGGAAGTAAATAAGGAAGAAGGAAGAAGGAATAGAGAAAAAAGGAGGAAGGAAGGAAAAAATAAAAAGGAAGGAAGGAAGGAAGGAAGGAAGGGGAGAGAGAAAGGAGGAGTGGAGGGAGAAAAGGAAGGAAGGAAAAAAGGAAGGATTAAGGAGGGAAGGAAGAAAGAAGAAATGAGGAAAAAGGAAGGAAAAAAGGAAGTAAATAAGGAAGGAAGGAAGGAAGAAGGAATAGAGAAAAAAGGAGGAAGGAAGGAAAAAATAAAAAGGAAGGAAGGAAGGAAGGGGAGAGAGAAAGAAGGAGGAGCAGAGGGAGAAAAGGAAGGAAGGAAAGAAGGAAGGAAAAAGGAAGGATTAAGGAGGGAAGGAAGAAGGAATAGAGAAGAAATTAGGAAAAAAGGAAGGAAAAAGGAAGGAAGGATATAAAAAGGAAGGAAGAAGGAATAGAGAAGAAAGGAGGAAGGCAAGAAGAAAATAAGTAAAAAGGAAGAAAGGTAGGAAGGAGGGGGAGAGAGAAAGATGGAGGAGCAGAGGGAGAAAGGGAAGGAAGGAAGGAAGGAAGGAAGGAAGGAAGGAAGGAAGGAAAAAGGAAGGGTTAAGGGGGGAAGGAAGAAGGAATAGAGAAGAAAGAAGGAAAAAGGGAAGGAAGAAGGAAGGATATAAAAGGAAGGAAGAAAGAAGAAGGAAAAAAGGAGGAAGGAAGGAAGGAAGAAAAGAAGGAAGGAAGGAAGGAGGAATAGAGAAGCAAAGAAGGAAGGAAAAAGGAAGGAAGGATATAAAAAGGAGGGAAGTAAGAAGGAATAGAGAAGGAAGGAAGGAAGGAAGGAAGGAAGGAAGGAAGGAAGGAAGGAAGGAAGGAAGGAAGGATTGGATGTTCTGTTAACAGTTTAGACAATAGCCAGTACCAGAAACTGTCTTGCAAATGATGTTGGCCTGGGCCTTGAGAGTTCTTACTTATCTCATTTGCACTTGTGCTATTCTCCAAAGCCCCTGAAGGCAGGATGAGAAGCAACGGATAGGAAACTAATCAAGGAGAAAATCAACCTAGAGCTAAGGAGGAATTTCCTGACGGTGAGAACAATTCATCAGTGGAACAACTTGCCTCCAGAAGTTGTGAATGTTCCATCACGGGAAGTTTTAAAGAAGACATTGGACAACCATTTGTCTGAAGTGGCGTAGGGTTTCCTGAGCGGTGGGACAGCAGGTTTCCTGCGCAGGGGGTTGGACTAGAAGACCTCCAAAGTCCCTCTCAGCTCTATTATTCTGTTATTCATAACCTACAAGAATTCTCCAGGAAGATACTGGCTCCAGAGCATTCTGCAAATCATGATTACTCTGAGCACTTCTTTTGCCTCTTTCGTAAACTTCTTAAAAACATTTTTCGAGAGGAAAATAAATATCACCCCTCCGAATTTTAAATGTTATTTCCTTAAGCTTATTTTAAATAAATGAAGAAAAATTCAAGAGAGTTCCTTGGTTTGATGAGTGATAGCTTGGATGAACTGAATGTATTCCAAATAAGATTTCCTTCAGCACAATTACAGGGAGAGAAAAAAAGAGAGAACAAAATGGAGATAATACAATAATTCTAATGAGCGGCACAAAAGAAATCCATAAATGTAACTGCAAGCTGTAAAAGGCCATGCCAATTCAAATAATGGCAAGTGCTTTATTAAATTTGTTGACCAATCATCATCTTTCATTTTCTGAAAATCATGCAGATTTTCATAGTCTTGCCATAACTCTAATGAAGTAATTCGGCTGTCTTATTGTCTCCCTCCCCTGTTCTTTAAACCTGCAACGCAGAATTTAATTGAAAACAACTCTGGACTCTCCCAGCACCATGCAATATAATTTTGAGTGTGTGTACGGGTCAGAGAAGAAATTTAATGAGTTTCATTTGTTTATTCAAATGTACATCTGTCAAATGCCAAAATAAAACAACGGATTTAAGAGGCAGACACTCACAGGGAGAGAGAGCGAGAGAGCGGCATTAAAATCCTTTCCGACAAATATAAAAAAAGATGTAGTTATAAACTTGAGAACTTAACCACCATCCATTAAAATTGGGTCTCACGAGAAATTGCCTGGTAATAAGTCCTTTTGAAGACAATACAGATTACTCTCAAGTAAACAATTGGCTTACTTGGTTTAGAGCAGTAATGGTAAACCTTTTTGGCACCATGTGCCCAAACCAGAATGTGCATGCATGCACGCCGGAGCACCGGAAATCTGGAGACCGGCTGGCTGGCATGTGCATGTGTGTTTTTGGGGTGTTTTGGGGGCATTTTCAGGCTTTTGGGGGGTTGTTTTTTGGTCAGTCTTGGTTGTGGCCCAGCAGAAGCTGTTGGAGCTGACACCAGACTCCGACAGCGAGGGGCCCTATGAGTCGGCTCTGGAGGATGTGGAGGACCCTGGACAGGGTTTTGACTCCGAGCAGGGCGCAGAGAGGCTGGTTGGCCACCAGGAGGTGCCTGAGCCTTGGACCAGTGGGGAGGAGACAAGGGAGAGTGATCCAGAAACCAAAAGTGAGTTGTTCCTGGATGCCCGGCACCGAAGAGCTAATAGGCATCAGGAACAGTTGCGCAGTTAAAGGAGATAATTGCACTCAACTGGTGGTTATTAGGCTCCTCTCCAGACTATAAAAAGACTGCTTGTGCACACGCCCTTTTGCAGAAGTCAACGCAGGAGCTAATGTCAGAGAACATTATTGTGAGCTTGATAGGCTGGATTGCTGCCAAGGCTTATCTGTGCCGGTTTGCTGCCAAGGACCTGTCTGTCTGTTAATTAAATGCCGTAACTTATCTTTGGCTCAGAGTTTGTGTTGGTGTGGGACAAGGGGAGTCAGAACAGTTTTGGGCCAAAAATGCCCTACAAAATGGCCCGAAAAATGGTCCAAAAAGCCTGGAAAATGGCCTGTTTGGGGGGCTATTTTCAGACCATTTTCTGGCACCCATGAAGACCAGCTGGCCGGTGCACCAGTTTAAAAAAGTTTTTAAAGAAATGCTCATTGGTTCTAGGCTGTGAGCAGAGCTTGCCTGAAATACTGTCCTGACGTAGGCTTCCCAATAGCATGAAGCAGACTCCTCGTCCCGATAAAACCTCTTTTATTTAGGTTAAAGTGAATTCCTCTCCAGCAAAGTCCTGGCAAATACAGTCTTTCATGTGATTTCACAACTACAGACTTTTATCAGGCTTGGAGAGTTGCCAGGCCGATATCTTCCAAACAAAGCAATTACTTGGCAAGAAGCCAGGAACAAATCTTCATCCTAATGAATTGAACTAATTGTCTCCTGCAAACTCCCCTCCTCTTTATTCCCTATGGGAGTGGCCATTCACCATCCACCTGTGCCTTTGCTCCCAAATTGGCCTTTGTTCCTTAGCTAATCCCTTCTCCCGGCAGCTCTGTGCATGTGCACATCGGAAATGGGCTCCAGCTGTTCTTCTGCCTCATTGATATCCAAAGGCAGCTGATAACTGTCAGATGGCCCTGGCTCCATCTCTGCCTCCGACACAGAGCCCTCATCCGAGCCTTCCCCAGAAACCAGGACTGGCCCATGTTTCTCCCCAACCTCCTCACTGTCTGATTCTGCCACCAGCTCCGCTGGGCACTGGCAGGCCACAACTAATACCGCATTCTAACCACTGTGTCATTCTATTCATTGAACAGAAGCAGATTTAACAGTCATTGGCCTAATTAACCTTTGTACAAACTTTCAAATTACTTTTCTATAAAGCGCTCCTTGAATTAAAGGTACCACTCATGTTTAGCAATAGCAATAGCAGTTAGACTTATATACCACTTCATAGGGCTTTCAGCCCTCTCTAAGCGGTTTACAGAGTCAGCACATTGCCCCCACAGTCTGGGTCCTCATTTCACCCACCTCGGAAGGATGGAAGGCTGAGTCAACCTTGAGCCGGTGAGATTTGAACCGCTGAACTGCAGATAACAGTCAGCTGAAGTGGCCTGCAGTACTGCACCCTAACCACTGCGCCATCTCTCCTTCTATGTGGCCTTGGTGGATTTGACTCACTCTGTAGATGCTCTAAAAGATCAGTTCTAATTTCAATTAAGCAGCCAACCTTCTCCCGAAGCCAGGACATGGGCTCCGGAATCCATATCCTAATTCTTCCACCAGCCTTGATTCATCGCCTTCACAGCATCATTATCCAGCATCTCCCGGGGAAGTGGAGGGAATAGAAGATCTTACAGCCGGATAAATACCATTTGTTTGTGTTAGTTTCTCTTATGAGGACTGATAGCATCCCTTGTTTCTGACATAGCAGTTATTATTAATTTCCCCATGTTTGCACTTGGATTTATGCTAACAGAAAAGAATGATAACAACTAGTGTCAAACTTTATAATTGGTTGCGAAAATGTGGGAGGGGGGAGCGGGGAAGGAATCAGCTATTTATAATCCTAGTAGGCTGCCATGAGAAGACAAGGTGTTTCTTGGCAGATGTCTGTATCGAACTTATTGCACCATGTGCTGGATGAATATCCATAATTTGCTACTTTCATATTTAACAAACATGCGGAAACGTCTGCATTATGGGGAGCAGAAAATAGGTCGATTTCTTGTCAGCAAAATGCATGGGATTTTTCATGGCTGTTTGTGGTTCCTCCAGAAAATTTGGTGGTTTAGCTGTACAAGAGGACAGCACTTAATTTGGGTAGGTTGATTTATTTAGTGTGTATAGTCAAGACTATGGTTTTCCCAGTTGCAGTGGAGGGCTGTGAAAGTTGGACCATAAGAAAGGTTGAGCGGCAGAGAATTGAGGCCTTTGAACTCTGGTGCTGGAGAAGACTCCTGCGAGTCCCTTGGATTGCAAGGCCATCCAACCGGTCAGTCCTAGAGGAGATCAACCCTGACTGCTATTTAGAAGGCCAGATCCTGAAGAGGAAACTCAAATACTTTGGCCACCTAATGAGAAGGAACGACTCCCTGGAGAAGAGCCTCATGCTGGGAAAGATTGAGGGCAAAAGAAGAAAGGAACGGCAGAGAAGGAGGTGGCTGGATGGAGTCACCGAAGCATTCGGCGTGAGCTTTAATGGACTCCAGAGGATGTTAGAGGACAGGAAGGCCTTAGAAGAACATTGCCCATGGGGTTGCAATGGGTCAGATATGACAAACAACAACAATTTATTTACGAAATTTAGATCAAGGCAGACCAATAAAAGTAACAAAAATGAAACAGGCAGGACGAATACAAAACACCATAGTAAAGGAGTTGAGGCACCCTCAATTCCAAACTCACCAGAGTGATCGACTCTGCGACCGGTTCACAGAACCAACAACACTCGTCCCTACCAACTGGTGCAAACTGGTAGTATTTCATCCATGCTCCCCACCCACCCAAAAAGAGAAGACGTTCAGAATGTTGGGCAGGGTTTTTAAATTTCTACTGGGATGATTGCTTTGTTTGTGTGTTTGAAATCTTCTTTTACCTGCTTTGAAATACCGGTTTAGAAAAAGGGAAAACAGGTCTGTCCATGCATAGAAAGAAGAAATAAATAGGAAGAAATGGACCTCCAGGAGGGCCCCATCCATAAAGAGCAGCTGCAAGAGAGGATCAATAAGAGAAATGGAGGCACTGGACCAGTGTCAAGACCTTCTGGAGCAGAAGGCAACAGTTGGAAACTATCTACTATGTACTTCTAAGTAGCAGCAAGCAATAAATTAGTAAAAAAAAATAGAAGGCCTCGGTACAGATTCCTTTTAATTTCAGATGGGATTTATTCAGCTGGTTGGGCAGGTTGCTCCTATTGAGTCACCCCAGGATCTCTGGTTCGAGGTGAAATCAATCTCTTTCTCTGTATGAGGCTTGGGACTGCATTCGTATTGATTTATTCAACGGAGAGAGACAAAAATGGCAGAGAGGGAGAAAGAAATACCCCTTTGCCACTGAATGAGCCTGGCACTTTGTCCGTATGTAGAATACCAAGTGGAACGTGCATTAATCATTTCAGGGCCTGTCTGAGGTGTGCTTGGCATTTGTCTTCTGTATTAAAAGGGAGGTTGAATCCCTGGGAACGACAGACAGGCGAAGGGTCGGCTCGGGGAAGATGAAAACCTGCGAATCCATTAGCAGCTCTGGACTTCCTCCGGCTGCCTCTCTCTGTCCGTTCCATTTTCCTTCCTTGCCCTCCGCTTCCTCTTCCAGCTGCCTCTTGCCCAAGGCAAGGAAGAAGAAAAGGGCTCCTGGTGCTTTCTTGTGGACACCTGGCATTGACCCGTTTAACCAAAAGGCAGGTTGAGTTACTCCATGCCTGGAGGCCATGTGAGAAGAGCCTCCGGGGTTGTTTCCACCATCCCACCCCACGGCGGTGAGCGTCACTTTATTGTCTCGAGCGATCCATTGAAGATGATACAAGTGTTGTAGAATGTGAATGAGCTGGAAGGGACGGTTTGGGGGAAGAGGGCAGGAAGGTGTGTGTACTCTGCTCTGCTCCTAATGAAGGCTGGTGACAGGTTCTGCTGCTCCCATGTTAATACGCCTTCCAATTAAGCCCACGTATGTTTGAAAAAAGGCGAGAAGACAATGCTGGAGGATCTTCTTCAATGTTACATCAATGAAGGGATGAAATGAGATATGAGACTAAAAGACTGTAGGAGGTAATGCATGCCAAGAATTCATCTTTGTGAAGGGGGCTGTTCTGACCCAGGCTTCCTTAAACAGCAGGAAGCAGAGTCTTGGTCCTGGCCAAACCCCTTTTATTTACACAACTGTGAATTCTTTTCATTCACAGTCAGCGAGGCTTAGCAAACAGTCTTTCAGAGGAATGTTTATCAACACAAACCTTATCTCGCTTGGCGAGCTGCCAGATAACTAGTTTCCAAATGCAGAGCAAGGCCAAACTTGGCACAGAATCTCTTATAGTTACAAACAGAACTTTCCACTCTTGACACATTCGAATGAATGGATTTTTTTTTCCTGCAAAAGCCCACTCCATGTTCGCTCCTCTTTTGTTTCTTCTGGGAGGGGCCAATCACCTCCAAGGTGTGGCTTTCCTCTTAAGTCAACCCTGCTTTCTTAATTGTTCTTGTCTTCTGGCAGTTCTGTGCATGCGCACACTGGGAACAGGGTCCAACTGTTCCTCTGCCTCACTGCTCTCTAGCTCCCTCTCTGCCTCTGATGCAGAGCCCTCATCTGAGCTTCCCTCAACCCCCAGGACTGGCCCATGTTCCTCCCCAACCTCCTCACTGTCTGACTCTGCTGCCAGCTCTGCTATTCGCCAGCGGGCTACAACAAGGATTCTCAAAGGGAGAACATTGCACAGTCCCATCAAATTATGAAGGCTGTTGTGGTTCCCAAGGGTTGTAGCCCTTGACTTACCACCAGAACTGAACCCAACATTTCTATCGCTAAGGGAGACCTTTGTTAAGTGAGTTTGCTCCATTTCCCAACCAGTTGTTAAATGAATCACTGCCATTGGTTAAGTTAGTAACAGGATTCTGGATTCCCTGTTGACTTTGCTCATGAGTAGATCACAAATGACCCTGGGACACTGCACCCATCATAAATATGGGTCAATTGCCCAGAAACTCTAAAGACGCATATCCTCATTTTTTTTTCCTTTTAGAAATCTCTGACAATCTTCTATAGTAGTGTTTCTCAACCTTCTGATGGGGCTTTGTTGGCTGGTGTATTTCTGGGAATTGAAGTCCAAATATTTTAAAGTTGCCAAGGTGGAGAAACACTGTTCTGTAGAAACCTACAGTTGCCTGGAATTATTTTTTCTACCAAAGGAAAAGGAGAGATTTTAATGAATCCTACAAGCAGCATCTGATGCTGGATGTCCATCGGGAAGTCATCTGCAACTGTGGAATCAGATGTCTCTAAACCAATTTGAAAATTTTGGCTTTATTCTTTGGAATTGAATTAGCTTTCCCAATCAGATCAGGCTGATGTAGTGATTCAAATCATGTTGACTTTCCAAATTGAAGTAACCATTAGAATTGAATCAACTTGACAATCAGAATCCAATTGATGATGCCCAGTGAATCCAAATCTTATTCATGTACCCCTAGTGTGTGTGTATATATATATATATATATATATATATATATATATATATATATATATATATATATATATATATATATATATATATATATATATATATATATTTGTTTTACGTTAGCTGAAAGATATAACTTGGCTGTTGTGGGAAGTGATGTGATTCAAGGCAGGAGGCAAGGGCCATTGGATGAATACATGTGAAAGAAAGGCTCTTTCAATTTCTTGAAACTTCTCTCTTTTCAAGAAGATTGATACAACTAAAACCGACCATCTGATATTGGATAATTATCTGTTGGGCATTCAAAATTTCCCCATTTGTCCATCAAATTAAAGCCATAGTGTTCCAAGCTGGTGTATAATGTCTTGGTTTACCAACAATTCCACAGGTATTTATGGTAATGAAATTACAACAACGAAGCATCTGCAAATTGCTGCCTGAAAACAGTTGCCATGCTTTGGCTGAGAATAGAACTAATCCTGGATGGATGAATGGCTTTTGTTTATATGGTAACTCTGGCCAGGATGCCTTAACTCAGGGGTATCAAACTCAAGGCCCATGGGCCAGATCTGGCCCACGATGTGGTCAGATGTGGCCCATGGGGCCATCCTGGGTCACTTTGGCCTGGTCTACACAATGTGAATGTCCCGTCTTCTCTGAGTCTTCGGGCTGCCAGGGTTTGGGTCAATGCTTGGGGTTCAGGACCCTGGACAGCACTCCAGAGTTCGGGGGAGCTGGTAGAGTTTTTAAAGATGATTCGGGTTGATGTCAGGGTTCCAAGTAAAACCCCCAATGAAAGAAGACTCCGAGGCTTGAGGTTCCTCAAAGTTCCATTTTATTAGAGATGTCAAATTGGCAAATCTGGGAAAACCCGAATCTGAAAGTTTCCAGGTTTCCCCCACCAAAATGAAAGTTCAAGTCCCTGCCCAGCACCCACATGTCCATCACATGATCCAATGAGGCACCATCCAAAACTGGAGATGCCTCCCAGTCACACTACTCCAGGTGCAGGGAAAGATGTCCTTGACTTTCTGAGAAAGGAATGTTATTTAGACTGTATATCTCCCATGCTCCATATAGTCCTCTGTTCTGACCCCCCTCGTTCCACACCCAACCACACTCTGAGTCAAAGATAGGTTATGGCATTTAATTTACAGGCAGACAGGTCCTTGGCAGCAAACCGGCAAAGACAAGCTTGGCAGTAATAAACACAGATAAGCCTTGGCAGCAATCCAGCCTGCCAAGCTTCTAACAATGTTCTCCGACATTCGATCCTGTGTTGACTTCTGCAAAGAGGGGCGTGTGCACAAGTAGTCTTTTTATAGTCTGGAGAGGAGCCTAATGACCACCAGCTGAGTGCAATTACCTCCTGTAACTGCGCAACTGTTCCTGACGCCTATTAGCTCTTCTATGCCGTGCATCCAGGAACAACTCACTACTGGCGTCCGGCTCACTCTCCCTTGTCTCTTCCCCACTGGTCCAAGGCTCAGGTGCCTCCTGGTGGCCAACCAGCCTCTCTGTACCCTGCTCAGAGTCAGAACCCTGTCCAGGATCCTCCACATCCTCCAGAGCCGACTCATAGGGCTCCTCGCTGTCGGAATCTGGTGGCAACTCCAAATGTTCCTGCTGGGCCACAACAGTCCCCCCCTCCCATTTTCCTACAGTAGAAAATGTGGCAGACCTGAAGGCCCCATATAAAAGATGATTTCCAGGCTTCACCGGGAAAAGGAATCATCCATCAGGCCAGCGTGACTTCAGCCCAATCTACCTAGCGTGAAGAGGAAACATGCCAGCAGTTTGGGGGGATTGGAGTCAAGCTGGCCACACCCACCCAGTCAACCACACCCATGTAGTCGGCCATGCCTGCCTCCCCCCCGCAAGGTTAACCACAGCTCTGATGCATCCCTCAATGAATTTGAGTTTGACACCCCTGCCCTAACTCTTGAAAATATAAATCTGATCTACTAGTTGTCCATTTCATCGTTCAGAACAAAATATGTAGCTTTTCCACCACAGGTTCTGAGTAGACACAATAATGAAAGGCATTCAGACACCCTCTTGTTGATTTCTCTTACGAGCCCTTGGCTCCAAGTTTAACATCATCTGCTTTGGAATTCAAGTATCTTCTGAGACCGAGGCATTCTCATTCTCTCCCTGTTCTTGGGCTCGTCTTTGCCCTCGTGGTTGTTTGAGACTCTTGAGGTCTTCCCTCTTCTTCTGCCCCTTCTGTAGAAGGAGCTGGAAGGTTAAACAGAGCTAAACAAACCAAAGGAACCAAATGGAATTCAAGGCACACATTTTTGGGATTCAGAGTGTAACAAGTAGAGAGGTCCTTAAGAATGGAGAGGGGGAAACCGGAAACAATTGAGCGTGGGAATATTTGGGGAACGTGTCGCCTCTCTGTTTATATCTCTGTGCCAACAGATTAACTACTTAATATTTTTATTTTTTTCCCCATCACCTCTGCCAGCAATGGCAGTAATAAAGTTGCTCTCCTGCATGTCATGCTCAAGATTAGCAACCAGAGTAGAAAATCAATAGAGACATGCATGTGTGCTCTAAGGATCTATATAAGCAAAGGAATAAAGGACGTGACAAGGATATTGGGATAAAGCCAAAGAATACCTCTTCCAAAAATTGAACCATTAAGACTATGGGTTAGATTCTATAGATTCACAGTTAGCAATAGCAATAGCAGTTAGACTTATATACCGCTTCATAGGGCTTTCAGCCCTCTCTCAGCGGTTTACAGAGTCAGCATATTGCCCCCACAATCTGGGTCCTCATTTTACCCACCTCGGAAGGATGGAAGGCTGAGTCAACCCTGAGCCGGTGAGATTTGAACTGCCGAACTGCAGATAGCAGTCAGCTGAAGTGGCCTGCAGTACTGCATTCTACCCACTGCGCCACCTCGGCTCCTTTATGCAGTTCTAGGCTGCATAAACAAAGAGATTGAATGAAGATCACATGAAGTGTTAATTCCACTTTATAAGGCCTTGGTAAGGCCACGCTTGGAATACTGCATTCAGTTTTGGTCGCCACGATGTAGAAAAGATGCGGAGACTCTAGAAAGAGGGCGGAGAAGAGCAACAAAGACGATTAGTGGACTGGAGACTAAAACATAGAAAGAACAGTTGCTGGAATTGGGTATGTCTACTTTAATGAAAAGAACGTATAGGGTGACATGATAGCAGTGTTAGGAGAGGCTGCCACAAAGAAGAGAGGGACAATCTGTTGTGCAAAGCACCTGAGGGCATGACATGAAGCTATAGGTGGAAACTAATCAAGGAGAGAAGCAATTTCTAAGAAGAAATTTCCTGACAGTTAGAATAATTAACCAGTGGAACAACTTGCCTCCAGAAGGTGTGAGTTCTCTAGGAATGGAAGTTTTTAAGAAGATATTGGATAACCATTTGTCTGAAGTGGTGTAGGGTTTCCTGCCTAAGCAGGGGGGTTGGACTAGAAGACCTCCAAGGTTTCTTCCAACTCTGTTATTCTTTATTCCATTCTATATTCTATCTTAATTATCCTTGGAGCAGATCCATTGAAATCAGTGGGCATTTGGCTTCATCCATTCCAACAGAACTGGAATCACTTAGGTGAGTGACTAACAAGACTTCAAGAACTGAGGATGAGTAATATTTATTGAAGGCAGTTAGGAAACAAATCATTACTGTCATTCTTATTCATAGAAATAAATTTCAAAGCCTCTTTTATTCTGTTTTCCTTCCTGTTCTTTATAAAAAAAAGAATTTGACCCCTCTTTGGAGCAGGCTGACCTGTATCCTTGTATCCTTTAGTTTTTGCAACGATGGAGCTTATTCTTTGCTTATTTTGTACTAACGAGGTGAGAACTAATTCCAACAACTGCCTTGTCACATTATTTTTAATGGCTTACGCTCTTCACGTCATAGCTATATCTGGATCCAGGCCTACTTTCTCTAATGTTTTCTTGGCCTTGAAAGGAAGAAGAATTGCAGAGCAGAACAATGGTCCATTTGGACTTTCCAATCTCAGTCGCCGAACCTGGAAAATAGTGGCTGTTATGGCCTTCCTTTCTACGAGAGGTATAAACATGCTGCAGAATGGAGGGCCTGCAGTTGCTGCTAAAATGGTGCCTTCTCCTTTCCCACTGCTGAAAATTAAGCAGGGTACAAAATATCTGAATTGGAATTGGAATTTATTGCATTTATATGCCGCCCTTTTCCCCGAAGGGGACTCAGGGCGGCTCACAATCCAAGTCAGGGAAGGGGGTACAGACAAGGGATAAAAAAGGCGAATATAACAATACACAATTTAAAAGCACACGACAACCATACCATTCGAGGGGGGGGGGCAAAAGCTCTTTAGCCCCAGGCCTGTCGGAACAGCCAGGTTTTAAGGGCTTTGCGGAAGGCCTGGAGGGTGGTGAGGGTTCGAATCTCCACGGGGAGCTCGTTCCAGAGGGTTGGAGCAGCCACAGAGAAGGCCCTCCTCCGGGTAGTCGCCAGTCGGCATTGGCCGGCGGATGGAATTCGGAGGAGGCCTAATCTGTGGGATCTAATCAGTCTATTGGAGGTAATTGGCAGCAGGCGGTCTCTCAAGTACCCAGTAATTGTGCTTACTAGGGCAGCGGTCACCAACTGGTAGTCCATGGACCAGTGGTGCTCAAAGAGAAAACTTTGGTGGTCCACAGAAATTTAATATCGCTCACGCGGCTGCATTCTGGACTAGCTGTAGTCTCCAAACACTTTTCAGGGGTAGCCCCATGTAGAGCACATTGCAATAATCCAATATCTTTTCATTTTTGCATTTTTATATTGCACTAAATCAGGGATCCTCTAACTATGTCCCCTGGGCCGGATATGGCTCACTGAAGCAATTATTTGTGCTCGCTGATCAGATGGGGTCCTTCAGGCAATTAGCTTGGTTGCCTGCTTATTATCTCCAGCCCTTCCCTCCCTCCCTCCCTGGGAGTCCAGGCACTTCAGTGAGCGGTACACGAAACTTCAACCGGGCTCCTGAAAAGACAGAGTTTGCAGTGGGCCAATCTAGGGCGTGGGCTGGTTACAAGACCAGCCTTCATTCTTGGCTGTATTTGAGATTCCTAGCTGCGATGGGCAGCAAACATAGGGTTGACCCAGGTGCTTCTCTCCACTAATAGGCCACCAAGCTAAATGCCTAAAGGACCCCATAACACATGCACAACTGGCCACTTGGTCTTCCAGTTTCTGGCATGCATGTACATGAGAAGACTAGCCGACCGCTGTGCATGTGCGCACTGAAAGACCAGAAGGGTAGCTGCCCGGTGCGTATATGCACGCCGGGAAGATAATCTCCCAGTTTCCGGCGTGTGCATGAGCACTGGCCACCTGGTCTTCCGGTTTATGGCACTCCCATGCACATGAAGACCAGCTGGCTGGCATACCGCAACCTGGAAGAGCAACGGGCAATGGCTGGCATGCCCAGAGAGATGGCTCTGTGTGCCACTTCTGGCACGCGTGCCATAGGTTCGCCATCATGGTGCTAGGGTATGGATTCCCAGCAATTCTTCCCATTGCAATGGTATCTCGCTTCTCCTTTTACAATAGGGAGGTGAACCATTCCGGCTGAGTCCCATGGAAATGAATGTGAGCCAAAGAACGATTCCGTCAGCCTTTTGAGATAAGGCAGAGCAGAAATAGATGCCATTAGGACTATTAAACTCTTGGGGCAAGGTATAATAACAGGATCTTGAAAGCCTGTGGATCGTCTCTCTCCTCGCTTTTAAACCAAGGAGAAGCAAAATAGGGCAGCCTTGAGTTGCTCCTTCACGCCCTTCTCCCTTTCAAGGCTAAGCTGGCGCTTAGCTAATGGCTGTTGAATATTTTTTTTCAGGGCCATCTCTATTATTCCTGTACAGACACTTTATCTTTCCATCTGCCTTTGCAACACTGAACTCCCTGTTGCTTGCAAGTCTTAGTTGCTGCTCTTTGTTTATTTCTTGCACACACACACACACACACACACACAGAGAGAGAGAGAGAGAGAGAGAGAGAGAGAGAGAGAGAGAGAGAGAGAGAGAGAGAGAGAGAGAGAGCACACTGCTATCTCAAGGCCAGTTTCCTTTCTTTTGGGAAAAAAAACCCCACATGACCCCTTTCTGTAAAAGTGTTTGGTGCAAATCCATTCTTGGTTGAACTATAACCCATCGTAGAATGGCTATTCATTCACCCTTATTTCTCTCTGTTGGAATTCCCTGTTGTCATTATTTTAGACTGTAGTATAAATAGCAAGAGCACTTTGTGCCTCCTAATGCAACATCCTAACAGCTACAGCAATAGCCATAGCCCTTAGACTTATATACCGCTTCCCAGTGCTATAAAGCCCTCTACAAGCAGTTTGCAGAGTCAGCCTCTTAGCCCCCAACAATCTGGGTCCTCATTTTACCCACCCCGAAAGGACAGAAGGCTGAGTCAACCTTGAGCCTGGTGAGATTCGAACTGACAAATTGCAGGCAGCCGGCCATTGTCAGACATATCCTGCACTACTGAACTCTAACCACTGCACCACCATGGCTCAATAAAGAACCCTGGTGGCACAGTGATTAGAATGCAGTATTGCAAGGCTAACTCTGCCCACAGCCTAGAGTTTGATCTTCACTGGCTCAAGGTTGATTCAGCCTGTCATCCTTCCAGAGGTCAGGCAAATGACGACCCAGGTTGTTGGGGGCAATGTTGTGTGCAATGCAAAAGATGACCTCCGGGTCTGAGACTGATATTCAAGAAGAAGTAGAACCTGTGTTGAGTTCGCTTTTAAGGAGGAGCTGAGGTGGCGCAGTGGTTAGGATGCAGTACTGCAGGCCACTTCAGCTGACTGTTATCTGCAGTTCACCGGCTCAAGGTTGACTCAGCCTTCCATCCTTCCGAGGTGGGTGAAATGAGGACCCAGACTATGGGGGCGATATGCTGACTCTGTCAACCGCTTAGAGAGGGCTGAAAGCCCTATGAAGTGGTATATAAGTCTAACTACTATTGCTATTGCTATTGCTATTTTAAAACCACTAGCCGTTTTCCCAGGCTTTTATTCTCAGTGTAGAAAACAGTGTTTGCAGAGCTGGCTGGTTCTGCAATCAAAATAATGTCCTCTCTTTTGCAATCGGCTACAAATTCACTGGTCAACAACCAAAGGGTATTATTGTGCAAAATCTCCACAGTGGTTTTTCAGGTTAAACAGTAAACTTAGATTGAACTGACCGATGAATTAATTTGGCTGTGCACAAGTGGCGTTTTCTGAATCTATTCAGAAATTGGAACCCAACTGATTTGACAACTGCAACCATCTGAATGAAATTGGATCCACGCCTAATCAGGGAAATATATTTTGCTTATTTTTAAAATCTTTCAAATGGTAGAGTTGGCTGTTTTTATTACTGTATTGCCAGCTTGTCCACCGAATGCAGACTCCGGGGTCCAGAAGTCTCAGCTTCAATTTACAGGTTCTACATTTAGGCAAGAAAAAACAAAATGCACAGGTACATTATATGTAGTACCTTGCTCAATAGTGGTAACTATTTCAGTATGAGCCAGCTGTGTGCAGCAGCTGCCAAAAAAGCCAACACAGTTCTAGGCTGCATAAACAGAGGGATAGAATCAAGTTCACATGAAGTGTTAATACCACTTTATAATGCCTTGGTAAGGCCACACTTGGAATACTGCATCCAGTTTTGGTCACCACAATGTAAAAAAGATGTTGAGACTCTAGAAAGAGTGCAGAGAAGAGCAACAAAGATGATTAGGGGACTGGAGGGTAAAACATATGAAGAACGGTTGCAGGAACTGGATATGTCTAGTTTAATGAAAAGAAGGACTATAGGAGACATGATAGCAACGTTCTGATATATGAGGGGCTGCCACAAAGAAGAGGGTGTCAAACTATTCTCCAAAGCACCAGAAAGCAAGACAAGTAGTAATGGGTGGAAACTAATCAAGGAGAGAAGCAACTTAGAACTAAGGAGAAGTTTCCTGACAGGTAGAACAATTAATCAGTGGAACAGCTTGCCTCCAGAAGTTGTGAATACTCCAACATTGGAAGTTTTTAAGAAGATGTTATATAACCATATGTCTGAAGTGGTGTAGGTTGTTGGCCTAGACTAGAAGACCTCCAAAGTCCCTTCTGTTATTCTATTATATTCTAATTGTGAAAAAATAAATAAATACATAGATAATGACTTGAACCATTGATTCAATGCCCTTGTTTTTTAGGACACATTCTAGAGAAAGTTTCAAGCGCATTTTAATCATTCGAATCTGAATAAAGCAGTTTGATGTTTTCAGAAATATCCTTCCCCAATTTTTAAAGACTATTTCCGGAACAGAATATAGAATGGGCAGTCCGCCCTTGACAGCTTCTTAGGCTATTAAAAAAAAAAATACAGTTAATCAGTTACAGTTAATTAGTGGTAGCAATTAAAGGGTAGCTCTTTTCAGTGTTCACAGTTAATGAAACAGCATATTTCTACAATCTCATCTCTTGAGTGTAATTAATAGGAAACGGTGATTTCAGGATTACTTTCCTGGTTGTTCCTAGGTTTCGTGGATCTTGAACTGATATGGTAGTTAAGGATTCACCGATTTTAAGTGTTTGGATGCTATTCAGTTGACGACCCTGTTCGGGTGGAGTATTAGAAATATTATCCCAATGAAATCAAAGGGCTTAAGTGTGTTTTGGTGCTTTGCTGTATTTTAGCCGTTGTTTAGAAGATACATAAAGAAAGGATTCAGCATGGAGTCCTTGCAGTTCTTTGAGTTTGGCTGTTTCTTGCAGACATTTATTACTTATTACCCAAATAGGTAGTTATAGTGGTTCCACCACAAATGTGCGCACAACAAAAGCGCGCCTGACTAAACCGCGGTGTCTAAAGCCCGGTGACAAAACCGTGCGATGAATGAGCGACGAATTAGCCCTAAAGCGCGCCGACAAAAGCGCGCTGTAACGTAACCCTAAACCTAACCCTAAACCTAACCCTAACCCTAAACCTAAACCTAACCCTAACCCTAACCCTAACCCTAACCCTAAACCTAAACCTAAACCTAAACCTAACCCTAAACCTAACCCTAAACCTAACCCTAACCCTAACCCTAACCCTAACCCTAAACCTAAACCTAAACCTAAACCTAAACCTAACCCTAAACCTAACCCTAAACCTAACCCTAAACCTAACCCTAAACCTAACCCTAAACCTAACCCTAAACCTAACCCTAAACCTAACCCTAAATCTTACCTTAAATTAAATCGTGCTTCTGTCGGCGCACTATTGTCAGCGTGCTGTTGTCGGCGCACTTTTGACATCGCGGTTTTAGCGCCGCGGTGTTGTCAGCACGCTTATGACATTCGCGCTTTTGTCGGGTCACGAGTTATAGTTAGTTATAGCTATAGTTTATTGGTCTTGTATGCCACCCACTCTCGAAGGACTCCGGGCGGCTTACAATAAAAAGGGGAAGGGGATAAATAGACAAAACAACAATTTAAAATACACAATATTCATAGTTACTGTGGGGCTGGATACTTCAACAGCCCCAGGCCTGCTGGAGCAGCCAGGACATAGTGGCTTTGCGGAAGGCTGGGAGAGTAGTAAGGGTCCGGATCCCCACGGGGAGCTCATTCCAGAGGGCTGGAGCTGCAACAGAGAAGGCTCTCCCCCGGGGGGTCGCCAGCCGACATTGGCTGGCAGATGGGATCCGGAGAAGGCCTAGTCTGTGCGATCTGATCGGTCTTTGGGAGGTAATTGGCAGGAGGCGGTCTCTCAGGTACCCAGATCCGATGCCATGTAGGGCTTTATAAGTAACGACTAGCACCTTGAAGCGAGTCCGGAGACTAATGGGTAGCCAGTGCAGCTCGTGGAGGATAGGTGTAACGTGGGTGTACCTGGGTGCACCCACAATCGCTCACGCGGCTGCATTCTGGACTAGCTGAAGTCTTCGAACACTCTTCAAGGGCAGCCCCATGTAGAGTGCATTACAGTAATATCATCAATGCCACCTACCTACCTACCTACCTACCTACCTACCTACCTACCTACCTACCTACCTACTTCTTTTGTCTAATCTACCATATATTCCAGCGGTTACCAACTGCTGGTCCGTGGACCACTGGTAGTCTGCAAGAAAATGTTGGTAGTCCACAGTGTTAAGTCTATCCCCGTTATGAGACTAGAGTTGTGCAGCAGAAGTTAGTAATGGATAAACCGCTGAATAGTCACTCACAGCCACCAAAGGTAAAACAAAGAATATCTTTACTTGTGTAACAGAAATAGGATAAATAGTCTCCAAACAGACTATAAGCAATCTTGAAGTATGTACACCAGAGGTGGGTTCCTGCCAGTTCGCACCAGTTCAGTAGAACCAGTTCGTCAAATCTACCGAACCGGTTAGAAGCGGTTCCACCAGTGGACCCAGAAAGCAGGCTACACCTACAAAAGAGGTTCCAAATTTTTTTGAAACCCACCACTGACACACACACACACACACACACACACACAAACACAGACAGACTCACACAGAGAAAGAGAAAGAAAGGAAGAAAAAATAAAGAAAAAAAGAAAAAAAGAAAGAAAAAGTGAGAGAGAGATGAAAGAAAAAAGGAAAAAGGGACAGAGACAAAAGGAAGGAAAGAAAGAGAGAGAGGGGGGGAGGGAGGGAGGGAGAGAGAGAGAGAGAAAGAGAGAGAGAGAGAACACATGGCTGGCAAGCCACTCCCACCAGGTCACATGGCCGGCAAGCCACTCCCACCAAGGAGTTGCTAGGGAATGCCTTCCCGTGAATGGCCGAGTGAGGTTTATTGCAATTGGAATGGAAGAAAGGCCCAAAGAAGATCCCATTGTTCCTCACCCTTTGGGCTAAACTCAAGTGAAGAACCCATAGCTTAAACAGTTGACATTCCAAGCAGTCAAAGAGGAGTGTGAGAATCTTAGGAAGTATCTTTCTCTGCCTCCTCTTCCAGGGATGCATGTGCTGGGCAATCTCAAGGCACAACATGGCATGAAAGTCAACGGAGAAACACAGATCACCTTGTCCACTCAGGTGATCCATCTTCACCTTGCCCTCCAGCCAAAACAAGCAACCAGAGATCGGGGCTGGGACCATCTGCTTGATAGCAGCAGTGCTGAAATCATATGTGACACGTACTGGCTGTTAGTATAGGGCCGCATACTAATGGTCCAGAAGCACCCAGGGAGGTGAGAGGAATTGGGAGGAGGAATGGATGAAGCCTGGCTGCAGCTTCTGGCTAGCCACAATTGATTTGTCACTGGGTCTGCTGATGAATGGGGGAGAAAATGCAGTGGGTGATAAAATGGAAAGCCCATAATTAAAGGAACAGCTTTCTGTTTTTAAATGCCATCCGTGTGGCTTGATTTTTTTTTTAGAGGATCTTTCTATCTTGCCTCTGTTAAGCAATTTAAGCATCTTGCAAAGCAATTTTGGTTGCTGGGATATTCAGCTCCATTGGGAAAAAAAACCTGATCTAGTCTAAAACCAGGCATTCTCTTGATGTATTGGAGCTGTTGGACCCATAATTCTCAGTATTGATGGCCAGTGTGAAGAAATGGAATCCCTCAAGAAGGAGAACATTGGATTGGACAAGTCTGATCTTAAGACGCAACAAGATATTCTCTCAAGCCAGAGATTGCTGCCTGGGTAGACCAGGAAAAGGCACAACAGGGCAACATGGTAGCTTATACTCAATGACTTCCTTTTGCAGGAAGTAAGGGAGCTAGACAAGGGACATCCCCAAGTCTAGGTTTCTTTTGAATGGCTTATAAACATGGTGGTGATCCAAGGAAGAAGCTAGGGGAGAGTCTGTGCCAATGTGGCATGCTACAAACTGGCAATCATTAGCAATTAGCTGAAGATCATCATCATCTTTTGATGACCCCATAATCTCTTGTGGGGTGAAGTCTGGGCAACTGAATGGATCTGAGTGTTTACTGGCCAGATGCCCTTCTTGTTGCCAGTATGGAGTTTTGTTCTGCAGATATATTCTCGATTCGCCCAGAGAGAGAAATATCTGCCTCTCCCTAGGATTGAACTCACAGCCTCCTGATTGTGAGGCGAGAGCTCCACCTCTAGGGCCCACTGCACCAGGCCCACTGCACCACTCATTGGTAATTACTGCAGATGCCAGGCAAAAATAAAGCTGCGATGTTGTAAGCCACCCAGAGTCACCTTGAGGTGAGATGAGTATCAAACAAATCTAACAAATATATGAATAAATAAAAATAAACAAACATGAGTTTGGAGGTGGGTGCCAACTCATCATCTTACAACAGCAACAGGGAATCTATAATGGAATGGGCAGGTGACGTTGGGGTACAAGGGGAAGAGCCGTGGTGGCACAGTGGTTAGAATGCAGTACTACAGGCTACTTCTGCTGACTGCCGGCTGACTGCAGTTCCGCAGTTCAATTCTCACCAGCTAAAAATTGTGTTAGCTGTCCATCTTTCTGAGGTCAGTAAAATGAGGACCCAGATTATTGGGGGCAATATGCTGACTCTATAAACAGAGAGGGTTGTAAAGCACTGTGAAGCAGTATACAAGTCTAAGTTCTATTGCTATTGCCCCCCCCTCCCAGGAAACAATCAGAGAAGAGAGGCAGGAGCACCCCCCCCCCAATGTCTCAACAGTCAGAGGAAGAAGCTTAGGAAGGACCTGCTTTGGTGGATCAAGGAGTTAAACATGGTGGTTTAACAAATTTGTACTTTCAGTCTTGCAAGATTCAGTTCATGTAGACATATGATAAAGTAGAATTAGGTCTTTTTGTTGTGTTCCTTATCTGGTTTTCTAGGAAGGCTGAGAGAGTTTTACCTGGGAGGATGCTTTGAGTCACTCCATCCTTTATTGTTGTTAGTTGCAAAGTTGTGTCCAACCTATCCTGACCCCATGGACAACGTTCCTCCAAGCCTTCCTGTCCTCTACCATCCTCTGGAGTCCATTTAAGCTCACACCAACTGCTTCAGTGACTCCACCCAGTCACCTCATTCTCTGTCGTTCCTTTCTTCTTTTGCCCTCAATCCTTCCTAGCATGAGGCTCTTCTCCAGTGAGTCCTTCCTTCTCATTAGGTGGCCAAAGTATTTGAGTTTCCTCTTCAGAATCTGGCCTTCTAAAGAGCAGTCAGGGTTGATCTCCTCTAGGACTGACCGGTTGGATTGGCTTTGCAGTCCAAGGCACTCACAGGAGTCTTCTTCTCCAGCACCATAGTTCAAAGGCCTCCATTCATTGGCACTCAGCCTTTCTTATGGTCCAACCTTCACAGCCATAGATTGCAACTGGAAAAACCATAGCTTTGAATAGACACACTTTTGTTAGCAGGGTGATGCCTCTGCTTTTTAGTATGCTGTCTAGATTTGCCATAGCTTTCCACCCCATAACTCCATCCTTAGCCACTGATTAAACCGAGAGTTAAAAGTTGAGAAGGACATCAACATTTAAGTAGCACCATGGACAGCTGCCTTGAGCTGTTTCAATGCAACTTGTCCACTTATAGGCTATGAATCCTAGGATAAGCAGACCATCTCTAGGCAAGACCACGCTTGCTTGTAGCATTTGTTTATCTTCCTTCTAAGCCCGTAAAGGGAGAGTTATCTTACCTTTCAATGCCTTTTTCTATGCATCTGGCTTAATTTAGACTCCAGGAGAGTAATCGGTTTTATTTTCCTCCTTGGGATGCTAATTTTCTGTGTTCAAGATGACAATACAGGAGCACATTAAATCCTACAATGATCCCACAGCTACCATATAAAAGTTCCTGGGTTTGAACTGTGTTTGCATGAAAGAACTCATACTCGCCCTTCATAGACAGAGAAACCAAGGCCATATACTTCAATCACATTAGCCATAAACAACCTGCAAGATTATCTTCAGGGAAGGAATTTTAAATACGTCGTGACTTGTTCTGTCATTTTCCCCTCACAATGATGACACTGGCATGCATAATCTACTGCAGCTGGCTCCTGTACTGCTGACACCAGGTTCTCACCAGCTCCAAGTGGTTGCAATGGGTGCTATTTTGCATCGCCAAGCAACACCTGGCCACCTTGGCAATAGCAATAGCAGTTAGACTTATATACCGCTTCATAGGGCTTTCAGCCCTCTCTAAGCGGTTTACAGAGTCAGCATATTGCCCCCAACAACAATCCGGGGTCCTCATTTTACCCACCTCGGAAGGATGGAAGGCTGAGTCAACCTTGAGCCGGTGAGATTTGAACTGCCGAACTGCAGATAGCAGTCAGCTGAAGTGGCCTGCAGTACTGCACTCTAACCACTGCACCACCTCGGCTCTTCACCTTGAAGACTCACTGCTGCTGTGCAATCCCAGATGTACCTGTGTGGAAAAATAGGGATGCAGTGGCTCAGTGGCTAAGACTCTGAGCTTTTCAATCAGAAGGATCAGCAGTTCAGCGGTTCAAATCCTTACGGCCGTGTAACGGAGTGAGCTCCTATGACTTGTCCCCGCTTCTGCCACCCTAGCAATTCAAAATCATCTAAAAAATGCAAGTAGAAAAATAGGAACCACCTTTGGTGGGAAGGTAACACCATTCCATGCGCCTTTAGCGTTTAGTCATGGCGACCACATGACAACAGAGACGTCTTAGGACAGCGCTGGCTCTTCGGCTTTGAAACGGAGATGAGCACCATCCCCTAGAGTCAGGAATGATTAGCACATGTGTGCGAGGGGAACCTTTACCTTTACCTGTGTGGAAAAAGAAAAGGAGGGAGGGAGATAATCTAAAAATAATGCAATTCTGTTGGCTGTTTTGCTCCATTTGTACCTTCTGTAAAATAACTCAACCAAATCTCGGTCTTATTTTCATGACTGGATGAATTTCTGCTCAGTTCTTCCTTGCTATTTTTCCAGTGAATTTTGTTAATTAACAAACTCAAGGGAAGGCACCCTTTCATCGTGATTGCATTTTGATGTGAATATTGATATAAAAAGGCAACATTAGACGCATTTGCAATCAAATGGGAACTGAACGTTTATCTCCCTCCCTCGGCAATGCAATGCCCTTCATCTGATTCGGACTTTGAACTACGCATTGTGGTAATTTGTAGTTTTGGAACCGTCCTGCATACAGATGGTCCTTGACTTACAACTGTTTGTTAAGTGACCATTTGAAGCAGTGGTGGGATTCCAATTGTTTTACTACTGGTTCTGTGGGCGGGGCTTTGTGGGAGTGGCCAGGTTGTCATGTGACTGGGCAGGTGTGGCTGATTTAGCAGTCCATTTTGCCAATTTAGCCGTCTATTAAACAATGCCCCCCCCCCTTTATTTTTATTTTTAATACTGCATGAAGTTTTTGCTCTAGGTTTTTTTTTATTAGAGGGAAAAGATTGGCAATGCCTGGGGATTTCTGGGAATTTCTCCTCTGTGTTAGAGGCATCAAAATAACCAAGATGATATAAGATCTCCGGATGGAGCAGGGGCTTGGACTAGATGACCTCCAAGGTCTCTTCCAGCCCTGGATTACTCTGCCATTTCAAAGCATCCTCTGAAGTTGCATCTAGTGCCAGAGTTTGGTGAGCGTGGCTTGATGGGCATGGCAGGGGAAGGATACTGTAAAATCTCCATTCCCTCCCTAGTCAATGTTGATATTTACCGGTTCTCTGAACTACTCAAACTTTCCACTACCGGTTCTCTCTGACTAGCCCTGCCCCCATCTATTCTCGGCCTCAGCTGATTGGGAGGAAATGGGGATTTTGCAGTAACCTTTCCCTGGAGTAGGGTGGGAATGGAGATTTACAGCATCCTTCCCTGGACTGTGGTGGGAATGGAGTTTTTACAGTATCCCTCCCCTGCCATGCCCACCAAGCCATGCCCACTGAGCCACTCCACACCCACCAAGCCATGCTCACAGAACCAGTGGTATAAAAAACTTGAATCCCATCACTGCCATAGAGTGAACTATAAACTGCCATAGAGTGAACTATAAAGAGCCGAGGTGGCTCAGTGGTTAGGGTGCAGTACTGCAGGCCACTTCAGCTGACTGTTATCTGCAGTTCAGCGGTTCTAATCTCACCGGCTCAAGGTTGACTCAGCCTTCCATCCTTCCGAGGTGGGTGAAATGAGGACCCAGACTGTGGGGGCGTTATGCTGACTCTGTAAACCGCTTAGAGAGGGCTGAAAGCCCTATGAAGCGGTATATAAGTCTAACTGCTATTGCTAATTATAAACTGTGTAATAGAAATAGTTTCTCTCTTCCGTCATTTGTTCACTCTCTGACTGCTTCTTATCGGGCATCTAATAATAAAATATGGGAATGTTTTATTATTAGAGCTTTACATGCCACCGTTCCCTGCTCTTCCCCTCCTCCCCTCCCCTCCCAATCTCATTTTTCATGGATTGATTTGGCGTGGTGGGTTAATTGGAGATAATAATGCACGTGTCATGCTAAACTATCATTTAATGAATTGATTGGCACCTCGAAGATTCGGCTTGGAGCACGCTGTGGCTTCGGCTTGTGTGGATGAGGGAGGGGGGGAATTAAAATCAATAAGTAATGAAATAACTCCATGTTTCTCCCAGACACACATTGTGCTTCCAAACCCATTCCCCATTCTTCAGAGTGGCCTGCTTTGCTCCTTTCCCAAGGAAGAAAAAGGCAAGCCGCCGGGGAATGTATCGATCCACATAAAAGAGAATTTATTTGCTAAAGATCCCTATGCAAAGCAAATTGCTTTCGTTTTTGCAATCTTTTTTTTCCGAGGCTGCTGTTTCTTTTAACTTGATAGGCGAGGAAATAAAGCATGCCGTGCCATTTGAATCATAATAGCTACAAATCCATTCCTGTGAGCGAACGGCTAGGGTGATTTAGCAGAGAGGAAGACAAGATGCCTGTTCTGCTCTCGAAGACACAGGATTGTTCAGCTGGAGGAAGCGGTAATCAAGAGAGAGCGTATAAATTTGGCTTTGATGCCGTAGTGCTATGCCATGCTGGAGTTTTGGGTGACCTTTCCCTATGTCTCATCTAAATTATTTCCACTCCCTTGCCCAAAATATGTCTAGGTATTAGGAAAAGGAAGAAGGTGACATCAGAATTAGAACCTGATGTTGAAAATATCACTAGATGAAGTCATGAATGGGGGAATGTTAAACTAAGGACACCAAGTTTGATTCTTCCAGGCCTTGGGATCCAGAGGTCAAGTGTTCCTAATTCTCTCCCTCCCTCCCCTCCCTTTCTCCCTCTTCCTCTCCCCCCCCTCTGTGAGACTCATAGTAGTCTCACACACCACTATGTCAGATTTACTTTGGACATGTCAAACGTGCAAATTCATTGGAGAAGTCAATGATGGTAGGAATGGTTCGTGGCTCAAGAAGGGACCACACTGGCTTGATACCATAAAAGCTGATACAAAGATGAACACGCAACAAATGAAAGAAGTTGAGCTTGACGGGGTGGCATTGAGAGCACTTGGCTTTAACATTGCCAAGAGTTGGACACAACTGAAGAATCAGTCAGTCTATCATCTATCTATCTGTCTGTCTGTCTGTCTGTCTGTCTGTCTGTCTAGCTATCTAGCTATCTAGCTATCTTTCTATCATCTATCTATCATCTATCTATCATCAATCAATCTATCTATCTATCTATCTATCTATCTATCTATCTATCTATCTATCTATCTATCTATCTATCTATCTATCTTTCTATCATCTATCTATCATCTATCTATCTATCATCAATCAATCAATCAATCAATCTATCTATCTATCTATCTATCTATCTATCTATCTATCTATCTATCTATTAATCTAATCTATCTAT
This sequence comes from Thamnophis elegans, assembly GCF_009769535.1. Lineage (NCBI taxonomy): Eukaryota > Metazoa > Chordata > Lepidosauria > Squamata > Natricidae > Thamnophis > Thamnophis elegans. The sequence continues at coordinate 41,449,399 of NC_045553.1, forward strand.
CTATCTATCTATCTATCTATCTATTAATCTAATCTAATCTAATCTATCTATCTATCTATCTATCTATCTATCTAATCTAATCTATCTATCTATCTATCTATCTATCTATCTATCTATCTATCTATCTATTAATCTAATCTAATCTAATCTATCTATCTATCTATCATCTATCTATCTATCTATCTATTAATCTAATCTATCTATCTATCTATCTATCTATCTATTAATCTAATCTAATCTAATCTAATCTATCTATCTATCTATCTATCATCTATCTATCTATCTATCTATCTATCTATCTATCTATCTATCTATCTATCTATCTATCTATTAATCTAATCTAATCTATCTATCTATCTATCTATCTATTAATCTAATCTAATCTAATCTATCTATCTATCTATCTATTAATCTAATCTAATCTATCTATCTATCTATCTATCTATCTATTAATCTAATCTAATCTATCTATCTATCTATCTATATATTAATCTAATCTAATCTATCTATCTATCTATCTATCTATTAATCTAATCTAATCTAATCTAATCTAATCTAATCTAATCTAATCTATATAATCTATCTATCTATCTATCTATCTATCTATTAATCTAATCTAATCTAATCTAATCTAATCTAATCTAATCTATCTATCTATCTATCTATCTAATCTAATCTATCTATCTATCTATCTATCTATCTATCTATCTATCTATCTATCTATCTATCATCTATCTATCTATCTATCTATCTATCTATGTCTATCGCACTTGGATTTTAATCCAGGATGAACTCTAACCCCCATCAGAATGCAACACCTTGTGATCAGTTTTGAATTTTCACCTCCTTCACCCCTAACCTTAGGTTGTTAGTTCCCTTCCAGTGCTAACCGTGAGAGATGTAGTAAGGTAAATATAAAGGTTCCCCTCACACACATGTGCTAGTTGTTCTCATCTCTAGAGGGTGGTGTTCATCTCCATTTCAAAGCCGAAGAGCCAGCACTGTCTCTGTGGTCATGTGGCCGGCATGACTAAATGTTGAAGGCGCACGGAACACTGTTACCTTCCCATCAAAGGTGGTCCCTATTTTTCTACTTGCATTTTTTGCGTGCTTTCAAACTGCTAGGTTGGCAGAAGCTGGGACAAGTAACGGGAGCTCACTCCGTTACCCGCCGCTAGGGATTCGAACTGCAGAACTGCCGATCTTTCTGATCGACAAGCTCAGCCTCTTAGCCACTGAGCCACTGTGTCCCTTTTGATAGATGTAGACACAATGTAAATAACATAACCCTACAACCCCACCCCCAATTTAATTTGGAGTAAACCAATAGCGTAACTGGGGTTGAGAAAGGCAACTCCTTCCAAAACCTGTTGTGAGATGGGGCAAGCAGATTTATTTAGTATTGAAGTCATGAGGTCAACTGCATAAGCTCTTTTTAGTCATCTGGCACATTACAAATAAATATTAAAACACTTCTGGCTTGCTGCAGAAGGTATGATGTTTACCCTCTTCAGAGAAGATAAATGAGTCAAAACAGACTTTTTATTATTAAAATCCAGTTCTGAACTTAAACGGGGCCTATTTCAGTTGTGTAAGAATCTTGTAAGGTCAAAGCTGATGAAGTCAGTAATTTGAGGAATTCAGAATTGATGGGCTGAAACTCATAATCAAAACGGGCTCAATTTTTTAATGAGTCGCTGTTATATTCAGGTGATATTTTTATACCACCGGTCTAATGCCTAGACACAATTCAGGATGCTGGCAACATTTTAAAATCGTAACACCCTAAAAGATAATGCATTACAATTATATAACACAGGCACAAACAAGTTTTATGGAAAAGACCAGGTAGAAATGGAATGGTCATAGAAACTGATGAGCGAGAGCTTGTACGGATTGCAAATCTGTACTTTCAGAAAGCATGATATCCTACATTATTATTGCATGCCATAAGAATGGTTTATTACTAAGACACCAACTATCTCCAGCCTACAACACAGTCTTTGCAGGAGTTCTCAGAAGATTCCATCCATAGCCCATTGCACTCTGATTCAGGTGACCTAGAAGGCAAAGATAAACCCCCAAGTGGCCTCAAGAGCTCTCAGGGAGAGTACTATCAACCAGATGACTGAAAAAAAAATACAATCCTCCCATCACGTCTACCATCCTGCCAGAACCTATGAAGATTCTTCATTGAGAATCAAAACAACAACAACAACAACTACTACTACTACTACTACTACTACTACTACTACTACTACCCTCCCCCTCCTCCTTCTCCACCTCCTCTTCCTCCTCCTCCTCCTTCTCCTCAAATAAAATCAAACCTTTATTGTCAATGCATACCATGTGTACAATGAAATTGAATGAGTCTCCCTTAGTGCAGCCCCCTTGAAAACACAGAATACATCTCAATAAAAGAATAAAAGAAAAAGAAATCCCTAAACTCAAATAAGTAATAATGAACACACATTCCCATATACATGTATGTATATAACATTATATTGCACTGGTATAAGCATATTGCACGTTGCACTGGCCCTGGAAATCCATCATATTAAACTTGATTGTGGTGTTGGGTTGTGTTCAGAAGTCTGACAGATAAAAGCTATTTTTCAGCCTGTTTGTTTGGCTGGCTATGCTATATTTCCTGCCTGATGGTAGGAGAGTAAAGAAGTGCTGACCAGGGTGTGAATCATCCCTGAGGATTTTCCTCATTCTGCTAAGGCAGTGGGTCCTGGCTATTTCATCCAGTGAGATCAGGAGGCAGCCTCCTCCTCCTCCTCCTCCTCCTCCTCCTCCTCCTCCTCCTCCTCCTCCTCCTCCTCCTCCTGAAAAAAAGCCCAGTCCAGTTGCCTTTTGAAAAGGCACACTTGAAAATAGAATAGAAAATAATAGAAAATAGAGAATAGAATAGAATATAGAATATAGAATATAGAATATAGAATATAGAATAGAGAATAGAGAATAGAGAATAGAGAATAGAGAATAGAGAATAGAGAATAGAGAATAGAGAATAGAGAATAGAATAGAGAATAGAATAGAGAATAGAGCATAGAATAGAATAGAAAATGGAGAATAGAATAGAATAGAGAACAGAGAACAGAGAACAGAGAACAGAGAACAGAGAACAGAGAATAGAGAATAGAGAATAGAGAATAGAGAATAGAATAGAATAGAAAATAGAATAGAATAGAATGCAGAATAGAGAATAGAGAATAGAATAGAGAATAGAATAGAAAATAGAGAATAGAATAGAATAGAATAGAAAATGGAGAATAGAATAGAATATAGAATAGAATAGAAAATAGAAAATAGAATAGAATAGAAAATGGAGAATAGAATAGAATATAGAATAGAATAGAACAAAATAGAGAATAGAATAGAACAAAATAGAGAATAGAATAGAGAATAGAGAATAGAATAGAGAATAGAATAGAATAGAAAATAGAGAATAGAAAAGAATAGAAAATGGAGAATAGAATATAGAATAGTATAGAATAGAATAGAATAGAAAATAGAGAATAGAATAGGAGAATAGAATAGAAAATAATAGAGAATAGAATAGAAAATAATAGAAAATAGAGAATAAAATAGAATAGAAAATGGAGAATAGAATAGAATAGAAAATAATACACAATAGAAGAGAATAGAATAGAAAAAAATAGAAAATAGAGAATAGAATAGAAAATAATAGAGAATAGAAAATAGAATAGAAAATAGAGAATAGTGTAGGATAGAATAGAATACTTTATTGTCACTTTGTACACTAATCGGCACACATTAAAATGACCTTCAGTTGCATGCAGCTCTAATATAAACATAAACATGGAGCGCAGTGCAGTTTGTTTCTTAGTCCCCGACTGGCCCCACCCTGGCCCAGTCCCTGTCTCAGGCCAACAAATGCTTGGAGCTGGTCACATGGTCTTTTTTGGATCTGGCCAATACTCCTCTCCAAAACCCGATCATGTTGTTGCCAGTTGATTCGATCTGGGGAAGGTAGAAGCTGCCTTTCCTTGACAAGTCTATTCCTTCCACAGGTGTTCGCTTTCCTTTTTATGCTGCGCCACTGGTCCATTGTGCCAGATAATGTTGTGAAGGTGAAGAAGAGGCAATTGTCTGAAAAGCACAAGGCTTTAAATTACCTGGCAAAGATGTACAGATGCCACAAATGCTGTCCATCTCTCTTCCCCCCCTTCCTCCCCCCTCCTCCAGCCGTCAGAGTGCATTTTATTATAAATAACAATAAATGGGCCTCCAATTCCAAGGCTGTAATTGAATTCCTCTTTGTTTTGCTGACATTGGCAAAAAGCCCCATGAGTGAGTTACAGCCCGTGTATATAATTTGGGCGACATGCAAAGGTAGTCCACTTGCTATAATTAAAGGGTTTGTTTGTGCGCAGCTTTGTATCTGAAAGCTCATGTTGGACTGTCAGGAGGAAAAGCCTCCCCAAAGGGCTGTGACAGATCCCTTTTCTCTCTGAAGACAAAATGCACAATGGGCCTCCTTAACCATCAAGTGTAGAATATGTTTCCATCCGATTTTAGACTCTTTGTGGCTCTGTGGAATGCACTTCCAATGTAGGTCCATCTTTGTACAGGGAGCAAAGGTGGCGCAGATTATCTGCCATCACATCGTGACATCTGTCTGACTCAGATATTTATTGTTTTTCCTTTTTTATTTAATTTTTGGATATGCATCAATATCATTATATGAACAGTGAGGAATAGAATAGAATAGGGAATGGAATAAGAATAAGAATAGAATAGAATAGAATAGAGAATGGAATAAGAATAGAATAGAGTAGAATGGAATAGGGAATGGAATAAGAATAAGAATAGAATAGAATAGGGAATGGAATAAGAATAGAATAGGGAATGGAATAAGAATAGAATAGGGAATGGAATAAGAATAAGAATAAGAAAGAATAAATAAGAATAAGAATAGAATAGAATAAAAAATGGAATAAGAATAGAATAGCGAATGGTATAAGAATAGAATAGAATAGAATAGAATAGAATAGAATAGAATAGAATAGAAATCTTTATTGGCCAAGTGTGATTGGGCACACAATAAATTTGTCTTTGATGCATATTCTCTCAGTGTACGTAAGAAGAATAAAATACATTCATCAAGAATAAAAGATACAACACTTAGTGATACTAAAGATTACTAATAAGCTATCAACCCATACTAGGAAACAAATAAAAACAATATAAATTGATAGATGCAAGCAACATGGTTATAGGCATAAGTGGGAAGAGATAGATACTAGGAAAGAAGAGAAGATGAATAACAATTCAGTATCTGGGTATCATTCATTTAAATACAAATAATAATGATAATATTAATAATATTTGTTACATTAATCATAGCTATGTAATTGTGGTGTTATTATACATATTTGTATTACAATGTGTTCCTTCATTGTTTAGGATGTTCATTGTTTTTGTGCGCCATTCTAATATCAATCACAATATTATTTAAACATGCATAGTGATACCATCTTTCAACATCTAATCTTTACATCTAGCTATTACTTTTAGTATATTATATAAGAATATGTATTCCCTTCTTGATCATGTTTCTACCTCTATTTTAGCTCCCAATAAAGACAATCTTATATTAAACAGCATTCCCTTTCTAACCATCATCACTTGCCCACTTTAGCATTTCAATTCTTATTCGTTTTTTGACTTGCCTCCCAAATTCCTCCCTTGGCTCTTTGTCTCTGTCTCTGTCTTTCCTATTCAACCCAAATATTTCTTCCACCATCTCTACTATCTTTTGCTGCCGTACCTCCAGAGGATCTGCCCAAGTCCCCATCTTCTCTTCAAAAATATATTTCTTTTTATCCAATCCCATTTTTTGATCTCTTAATATATATCGTCCCTTATTTGATTCGTCTTTATTGCCTTCTCCTTCTTCTATGATTCAGATATTTATTGATGCCTCTGACTACTAATTATTCTACAGATAAATGGGCTTTTCCAACTAAAAGATGCTTTCCCTTCCATATCTTATTCTGTTCATTTTTTCACGTTATCTTCTATGACTTTAATTTCTCTTTGAGATTGACATCTTGAAACTTCAAGATTAGAAGTCCCCCCACCCATTGCTCCATCCCACTTTATGACTTTTTAAATCACGGAGACGCTTCCCATGTATTAGATGAGGAATCCAGCTGACATGTAAGCATATGGAGTCCTTTGTGCTCTCTGAGCTTGGTTGATTTCTTGCAGATGTTTCATTACCCAAAGTAAGCAACCTCATCAATAGTAGAAAGGAGTGGGCTTTGCTTTCTATTGATATATAAGTGATTTACACCAAGATTAATATTAGACCAACAACCAAACAATAAACAACAGCCTAATCAAGGAACCACCAAGAACTTCATAGCATCAGGACAGGACCAGCCACAGGTATATAAACAGAGAGCAAAACGCACTCCCTTCTAGCACTGATGATGTTATTGTCAAGATTCAAAGCATGCTTTTGCTGTTGCAACCATTATCGCTTCTCAGCTTGCCAAAAAACTAGCGGGGAGGGGAGGGGGGCAGAGAATGTAGGCTCCAGTCATCAAGAAGATGAGCGTGAGAGCTAAGGACACTCCAGCAGTGTTTGCCAAAGCCAAAGATTTTCTCACAACAATATCATGAAGCTCAATTGGACAATGTGACCTGCACTAACAAGGGGAGATAGAATCCTATATTTTAATTCTGTAGGTTTGTATGGAAATTAGTTAGATCCGGTTTTGACCTAATCAGTGCCGAAATGATGTATTCAATAAAGTTTTTCATTCAGAGATTGGATCATCTCATTCGTGTTTGTTTGGTTGGGTTCATCAGTCGGAATGTTGACAGTTAACTTGTTTTGTGCAATGAAACATTGGCAAACAATTTACCAAGCTCAGAGAACACCAAGGACCAACAGTTCAAGCCTGGGCTACAAATATTCTCTAAGCATATTATATATTTTTTTAAATTTTTACAACCCTGTAATCCTTTGTTTTGGGGTGGGGCCTGGGTGACTGAATGGAACTGAGTTTTCACTGGCCAGATGCCCTTCCTGATGCCTACACAAAGTTCACAGCAGATATTTTCTCTTTGCTCCCAGATAAAGAAACATCTGTTGCTGTCTAGGATTGAACTCTCAACTTTCCAAGTGGGAGGTCAGTTTCTTTACCTCTAGGCCACCGCGCCGCTCATATAAATATATGCTTACATGGCAGGAAATCAAGTGCTAAGAGCCTAGGTAGAGCCTAGATTTATATCCTTAAATTTTCAACAGTAGCAAGCTGCAAGTATCTTGGGTTATCTAACTTTTGAAAAGCCCAAAGGCTAAACACTTTTTTCATCACTTTTGTTCATATTATGAGATACTTTTAGGTTTGTGTGGAGAGAAACAAATACCTAATTCAGAATGGTTTTTATTCTGTGGCTCTTCTTGTTTATTTTGATCTTCTG